>NC_092017.1:60151-142651 GCF_042242105.1 Pempheris klunzingeri
ATAACTAAATTCCACACATTAATTTACTATCGCAGGAACAACAACTTTACTGGAGCAGTTCAACAAAGCGTAAAGAAACGGCAATGACAAAGACTCAACTGTAATGTGCTACAGTTAGCGTTAGCGTTAGCATTAGCATGCTATCCGCTAGCAAAAATTGTTTCTCTCTTCAGCTAAACCCATAAACAAAGCACAAAAAAGAATGCGCTAACCAGTCAAACACAGCCCCGACAGCCTGGCTACACTAACGCCAAACATTTGAATGTATCACCAAAACCACTATGTCTTCCTTCGGTGCTGCAAAGCTAACACCTGCAGGCAGCTAAACACAGAGCTAACCCAGATAACAATGTCGTCTCAATATATTTAACCCTCTATGGTACGCATCATGATGCCAGCTAGGAAATTTTTTTTTGAGTGTTTTTATGTCTTAAAATAGACTAAGTAAACATAATTTTAAGAAATTTTATAATTTTTTTATTTTTTGGAAGTTTTGGGGGTTCGTTGCCTGTAGGCAACATTGTACCATAATGGTCATAAGTGACAAATAATGTTTTATTTTTCAATTTGAACATCATTTATTTCATAAACATGTGTAAACTATTCAATTGCTTCACCAGGTTACAATACATGTCATTTTAAATGTAAAAGCATGACAAAAGGAACTCTTTTAAAGGGTTTCTTGTCTGAATGTTGCCTGTAGGCAACATTGTACTATTGTGGAACAACCCATTGAAATGAATGACTCCAAGAGTCCAAGCGTAATTCTTTGAACTTTACACAAACTACTTATCAAAACAAAGATCATAACCATTTGCAAAACAAGAAACTGGTGTCAAATTCCAGTGTTTGATCATCACTGCTTCATTTCAATGCATGTTTCCTGTCAGTCTCCTGTGTCTTTCCTGACATGCGTTGCCATCATTTGTGGTGTTGCTGCTCAGTGCTTATGGAACTCCATGTAGCAGTTTTTTTCAGTGTGTGTTTTCAGGAGTGAAGCACACACTTTGTGCACTGCACTTTCACTATACCCTTACATCCAGGGTATTTGCATCGGCCCTTTTTCTCCACCCAAATAGGCCAGTGGTCAGTGTAATAGTAGACTCTGGCCTACAGAGTATAGTAATAGCCTGAACTTTATTCCTTAGGAGTTGAGCAAAGGTCAACTGGACTTGTTGAAGGTACTTGAAGACTTTTCACCTCCCATCCAAGAGGCTTCTTCAGTGGATGGGAGGCGAAACGTCTTCAAGTACCTTCAACAAGTCCAGTTGACTTTTGCTCAACTCCTCAGGAATAACTATGACCTGGATGACTGAGAATCTTCATAGACATTAGCCTGAACTTTACTTTACTGCAACCAACATCAAATTAATCTTCGTTTAATTGTAAAGATAAAAAAAAAGATGATGAATGGTATGCCTTTGAACATTATATATATCTAAACACACACTACCAAAATTTCATGCTGCCATGGTGATTCCATAATGGTTCACTGTTGCCTCAAGGCAACATATGCAATTTTCCATAATGGTACGCTGTTGCCTCTGGGCAACAGTTGCATTTTAACAAGTTTCCATTAACTTCTTCAGGAAGTTAAAACAAACTCACCTCACTCAGCACCTACTGATCAACTTCTACTAGTCAGTTATGGAGAGCCTCCTTACCTCCAGCTGCACTGTGTGCTTCACCAGCTGCACTGCAGACGACAGACCTGGAGCATGTGCCCCACCCAGGACACCTACACTGGACAACTTTAAAATAAGGCCAGTAGTATTGCAAAAGACACCCCACTCACCCTGGACATCCCGTTCTCACCCCTCCCCTCTGATAAAACATATCAAATAAAAAAACAGACCCAAGAAGAGTTTCTACCCTCCACACCACTGTTACTTATTGACCTATTTGCACTGTTTTTACTGTACATTTTATATTTTCTTATTTTTATTTTCTATCTTTTTATTTATTTGTATTTTATCTTTCATGATGCCAGGAGAGCAGAGCTACCAAGCTGGATCTCATTGCTTAATATTGTTTTGACAATGTTACACAATAAAGACAATTCTATTGCACTCTATTCTATACACACACACATATCATAAAAATACTCAAAGAAGTTATAAACAATAACCAAAGACAACACAAATGTAATATAGAATATTTATTGATAATAATATATAATAATATAATTATTAGATCAGAACTGCTGCTGACTTGAAATTTCCCCATTGTGGGATAAATAAAGGAATATCTTATCTTATCTTATCTTATTTGTCTTCTATTATTCTTTCTCTTCTCTTTGGGGATCTTCAATCCCCAAGTCTCCATGTGCCATTTCTGTAAACACATCATAAAAACACAAACTCAATAATGTAACATGTCAAACATTTAACATGTTTTTTTTATACAAATTATTTTATACTGTAATCAATAATGAAGATTGCCCTCTCACTTACCACACTCAATGTGCTAATTGTAGCCAAATGTTAAAGAAAATACTAACTTATATCCATAATGTCAATTTCTAATAACAAGGACTTTGTGCTGCTATCTGTCATTATTCTTAACCCATGGTGAAATTGCAAATCAATAACATGATTATGCTTAGTTTGAGTAAACTGACTTGTATCTGCTAGGATCTGATATCCTTTTAAATTATAATAGGAAACCAACATGTGAAATAACATGACAAAACTCCATCCAAAGGTGTAAATTCATGTCTCACCCACACAATCACTCAATACAAAATTTAAGATTTATATGTCTACCCCTGTTTTGCTGCGGAAAAAAAAACAAAGTACCAATGTAAAATTAAAATTATTACACAAGAATAAAATATCTATCATCTCTTTATCAACACACAAACCATATCTACCAGACTTACCATCGGTGAGCAAGCTCACCGTGCTTTCCAGCACCTCCACCCTCTGGAGGGCATCTTTGGCTGTTTCTTTCCACTTCTGGACTTCTGCCTGGAGAACATCACCCCTTCGCTCTGAAGCCATCCTCTTCCTGGTCTCCCTAACCAGGGAACCAACCACCTTTCTGGTTGTGTCAGTTGCCTGTTCGTAAAGTTGTGTCCGCGGCACAACTTCATCATTGCAAGCATACTGCAAGTACAACACAATAATCTAAAATCAAACATCCAAAAATAATACTATACATATATATATATATATATATATATATATATATATATATATATATAACATATTTGATCAAATATATAGTACACACAAGGTTAAGAGGAAACACAATATCTATTTAATAAAAAAAAACCTTGAACTACAACGTGGCAATTAATACTACATTAAACTGATATTCAATGGTCTTATTCCATAAAAAGTCTTGCATACACTATTAATACACATGACAAATAACTATGGCTGATTTTTATACTTTAAGATTTTTACTACCAAGTTAAAACCATTAAGTTAAAAAAGTTCTTGGCATCCCGAGTAACATGAGACACAAATCAATTACAGCTGCAAACGATTCCATTGTAAAACTAAAGCACACACTTTACCTGCAGTAATGGTGTCATTACTGGCTGAGCTCATACTGCTCAGCCAGCTGCACATCTGTCCACCATGACGGCAGCCTCCTTCCTCCATCACTTTCACGCTCACTCTGCTAGCTTACCGTAACTTTGGCGCTCACTGTGCTAGCTTACTGTAACTTTGGCGCTCACTGTGCTAGCTTACTGTAACTTTGGCGCTCACTGTGCTAGCTTACCGTAACTTTGGCGCTCATTCTGCTAGCTTACGTAACACTTTTAGCTTTGCCATTTCTCCGTGACAAAGTCAAACATGTGCAAAATTAAACAGAAGCATGAAACGTGGCTATAAATACAAATTACAATCAATCATATACAAACTTATGCAAAGAACTTACACAGAGCAGCTGGCAGTCTCTCCCGACATCCTCCACCACAGCATTGTCCAACCTGGGGAGCTTAGAAGGGCTCGTCATTTTCTGAAAAGCAACACAATACACAATCAGTTACAACTAACACTATTCACACTATTAAATAATCAGCACTGGCAGCCAAAGACATGAATTCAATAATCACGCTCACCTCAGAAAGCCAAAGTCCCGAACTCAGGTCGTCCCTCCCTCCTCACAATTTATATTGCGCTGCCGTGATGTCATGACGCCGGGACTAGTGATGTGTCGGTCGCAAACGATCCGGTTCGTAGAGCCGGCTGTTTGAAGTGAACAACGGGAGCCGATACGATGGGGGGGGAAACACGTCTCTGTAGCCCTGACATTGAACTGCTGCTGGGGGGAGGCCTGTTTTACCTGCCTGGAGAGTTCACCTCCGCCAAATTTGAAGCTAAAAATAAATCCTAAAACTAGAGGAAATACCTTCAAGAATAATTCAACATGAAAGTATTCTTCAAAAATATATATTTATTGTAGTGTCAACAAAAAAAATACAAGATAAATAAAATATTACAACTATGCCACAAAATAAAGCAACTTAAACATACACAGCCCTTATAGAATTATAGAAACAAGGTCCAATCTTTAACAGATTCAACATGTCTGATGACAATCCCAGTTTGAAGACATTTACAGAACTATTTTGAACTTTACTCATTGCGCCACCTAATGGTGACAGAAAGTGATACATCCTATTCTTTGAGTGTCCATCCCAGCAGGTTAGCCACAGCCACTTCAAATTCACCTTGATGCTCCCTTATAAAGTTCTTGAGGTTTAGCGAAACACTGTCACCATGGCAACGCTGGTCACCATGGAACAGGAAATTGCTGTAACTTCAGTGTACATTATCCAATCTGTTCCAAACATAGATGGCAATTACTTACCACAGTCATTACGCCACCTGGTGGCAACAGGAAGTAACACGTCTATGGCAATGATCATATCATTTGCATGAAATTTTCACAGTGTAGTCAACACTTCATATACTGGAATATAGGATGTCATTCGCGGCCGTTTCCTAGCACAACATAGGGGACGCGGGAAGTGACGTGTAAGTCCTTCACGCGCTGTCCAAACTACAGGAACGTTCTGAGCCGCGTGGAAGGGTCGGTGTCCGGCACCGGGACGGAGCCGGATACTTCAACGGGAGTCATGAGCATCAGTGTCTACTGAGATACTGCTTTGGTGATGTTATTCAGAAGGACTTGGATGAGTGTGTTGGATTGTGGAACAGTCACAGGATCCGACCCTCCAAAACAGCATCATGTCCAGGAGGAGTGCCCAATGAGCTCTACTACTTACCACACAGGTAATATTTGGTGGTAGAGTTTTATCTGAATTTAGCAGCAGAAAGTTGCTGCTCATCCAGGACTTTATGTCCTTAAGGCAGATTTGAAGTTTAACCAACTGATTGTGTTCATCTGGCAAAGAAATTACTCAGCTATGAGTGGAAGAGACGTTTATTATAAAGGTGTAACATGTACACAAAGTGTCTTAATTTGTCACCCACAGCTTTGTTATTTTAAAGTGGGAAATATGAATAAAAATAAAGCAAAGTAATGAGCATGTATTACATTTTTTTATAGATAAAATCTTGAACTACTAGTGATTCATGAACAGACCACAGTTTGAGAATGGTGGATCTAAAACTGAGGGAAAAAACGGGCAAAAGACCGCTTGACTCCCGTCCATCATGGGTCACCATGAACTCCTTATCCCTTCCGGTTCTACTCGACAGTTGGTACATTCCCTTTCCGGTTGAAAAAGTTACTTGTAAATTTGTCTCGGCGTTTGTAAAAGTGTTTTGTCACTTGTAAATTTGTTTCGGCCGCTTGTAAAAGTGTTTTGTCACTTGTAAATTTGTCTCTGCGTTTGTAAAAGTGTTTCACGTCTTGTAAATTTGTTTTCTCAAATGTAAATTTGTCTCAGGACTTGTAAATGTGTTATGGAAATGTAATTTTGTTTTCTGATTTGTAAAAATGTTTTCTAAAATGTAAATTTGTCTCCAGCTTTGTAAAAGTGTTTCTCGTATTGTAAAATTGTTTTGCACCTCCCAGCCACCGTATTCCTCCCTCCACACACGTCTCTGAATATTCTTGACAAAAATCCAGTCCCCAGGTTTAAGTTGTGGCTTTGGCTGGTCCTCTTTTCCTGGAGATACAACATGGAGACTGAGAGCTTTAATGTTTTCTTTTGTTTGCAAAGTTTGGAGCATGGAATACAGAATTAACTTTGGAACACATCCCTCTTGTTGACACGTAACATATAAGAATATTTCCTTACATGTATATCAAAAGCCCATGGAGTGTAAGAGCGAAAAACCTGTCTGGCAGAACAATCAATCTTTCTCGCTTATCTCGGGCAGAATACAACACAGGATAAAGGTTAGGAATTTTCATGTCCCTTTCTGCTTCCTTCTCCTTTTCTCTGTCTGTCTACTTGCAGTTTTCCCTTAAACCCATATTTATTTTGCCTTTTTTTCTTTCTTTCAAATATTTTACATTATTTATTTATTTTTATTTTTTTTTCCTGTTTCATGCGCTTCACATCCCCTTCATACTGGACCTCGTCAGGTCCCTGACTTTGATAACAACAACTACTGCAGCAATTACCCATCCCATCCTACAGGATGGAGGGATTGTTATTTAGACAGGAGCGTGTAGCTCCAGTGTCGCAAAGAAATACGTCACTGCCTGCTACAGTCAAAGTGATCAGAGTTTGACTAGTTTGACTGCAGCAGGCATTCAATACCTCCAGTGATGATTCAGGGTCATGTCTTTGTCGTCTGTGAGTCATTGCTTCCTCCAACAGTCTAGTCTGTTCGTCCAGGGTCGCCTTATGTGTTGGGGAAATATCACTATCGGTTAGTCATGTTGACTTATATTGATTTAGATAGTAATTTTTTTCAGGACGGTACTGCGTCCGCGGAAATGTCGAATTGCATGACGCGAATGATTGTAGAAAACATCCTCTTCACACGTGGGGAGTTCAATGCATGTGGTTTCAATGGTTTGTCTCACTTTTGGGTGTACTGTATTCATGATAGCATTTTTGTAGAGCTGCAGTCTGGCAGGGTTACCTGCAGCCAGACCACTGTTGTGTGTGAAAGATTGATTAAATCTGTGTAGCCAATCTTCGCATGATTCGTCTGATTTCATTTTAAAGTCAGTGATCGCACCCCAATCTTGTCTGGGTGTGAATGTCTGTCTACAGCGGGTGAGGAAGTCAGCCCACTGTTGTCTGAACTCATTAGTTTCTCGTACTAGGGGGTCGTCATTAGGGTCTCTATCAGTCAGTGGTCCCTGCACTCGGTGAAACTGTCCACCGAATGTACGGCGACAGATCCTAAGAATTTCAGTGGGAGTCAGAGTAATTGAGGCACGTAGTCCCTCCATTTCCCCAATCCATCCTTCAACATCTTTTCTCGGGTCTGGGAGAGCAGCGTTTAGCGCTTCGAAGTCTCCTGGGTACATTGACCTGTACACCTGCATGGTTGGTTCTGCGCCATTTTGTCCAGCAAGTGGATTTGGAACTGTTATCAAGGGATATTCGTCCTCTGGACCTGCTGAAAGGTCTTGAACATTATTCAACACTGCTTTTTGTCTGCGAGTGTTAGCTGCTGGGGGGTCTCCCTGTCGGAGATCCTCCTTTTCCTGTAGTTCCAAAGCCTCCAATTGTTTTCTAAGGGCTTTGTGATCTTCATAGGGTGGAGGCAGGGGCTGTTGGCCACCAGCTCCAACTCCACCCTCAGCACCCTGTGGCTGCTGTTGTTGATATTGCATTTGCTGATTTAACTCTTGTCCTGACGTCACTGCGTCTGCCAGACTCACAAACTATTTTATGGCACTCAAACCCTTCTAGGAATTTCAACCTATCTTGCGCTGTAACTGCAGTATCAAATATTCCATGTGCTGTGTCTTTATGCGTCTCTGTACTCACCATCGAAGTGGATGTGCTTCACCGGGCACCCTCAGAGAGCCCTGTCAGCCATCGTGGTCCCAGAAAAGGATGACCAATACAGACTGTAGTCTGACCGTGCACAGATTTTGTCCTCTCAGGCTTCCAGGGCTTCCTCAGGCGTCCAGATATTGCACATCCGGCTCAAAGGACCAATTATGGTCATTACGATGGCAACATTACGTTCTCACTCTGCTGTATCCTGTCTACGTGTATTTTCTGGAGCTTGTTACCACGAGGGTAGCTGTGAGAGACCTAACGTCAATATATTTCACCATGTAAACGGTTTAATATTTTGTTAATATGCAACATTATGTTCTCACTCTGCTGTATCCTGTCTACGTGTATTTTCTGGAGCTTGTTACCACGAGGGTGGCTGTGAGAGTCCAAACATCAATATATTTTACCAGCCCTGCTCCTGTGAATAAACGGCGGATTAATGCCAAAGAGTGAACAGATCTGACTTTGATTCTACACACAACGCAAGAGAGAGAGTACACAACCGCTACACAATGTGTGTTCTACTGATGTCAATCAGGTCATTCAGGTCAGTCGCTCAGTCAGGTCACTCAGTCACACAGTCAGGTCAATCAGTCACACAGTCAGGTCAGTCACTCAGTCAGGTCACTCAGTCTGTGTGACTATTTCACAAATTTTGCCAGGGTATGTAAACTTATGAGCACAACTGTATATCAGTCCAGGTGTCTCTGTTTTGAAGTTTGAGGTTTGTTGTTTGTTGTCTTTGTGTTCATTGAACATTACCACAGGTTATGTAAGACTGATTGACTGAAGGTACATAAAGTGTGATGTGCAATGTGTGTTCTCCTGATTGTTTACAAGATGTTTAATGTCATTAATTGTTCTTATGGATTATATTTTACATGAAATTTGTAAGCTGCTCTGCTGAATGTGTTTAATGCAGTAGTTTAATAAATTCTATGTTATAATGGTAAATGTTATATTGCCATATGTTTTTAATCAGCTTCAATAAAAGCCCAATGTTGAAAAGTCATCTCTTGTCAGCCATTTCTAAGCTAGCAATTTTCAGGGGTTTTCATTTTGAGATGTGACATTTTTTAATTCAAATTCAAATTCAAATTCAAAGTGTTTATTGTCATGTATACAGTGTAGAAACAAGTTTCCCTGTACAATGAAAATCTTGCTTTGCCATCCGCACCGAATGCCAAAGAGTGAAAAAGGAGAGGATAGAATAGAATATAAAACATATAAATATAAACTGTAAATATAAACTGCTATTGCTAAATATAAATATATTTACATGTGTGATAAATATATTTACATGTGTGACAAAAATACTTAAAATAAAGTACAGTCATTGGAGGTAGTAGTAGTGACTCCTATCGGCTGTTAAGGAGCCTGATGGCGGAGGGAAAGAAGGAGTTCCTGAGTCTGGACGTCCTGCACTTCAGACTCCTGTACCTCCGGCCTGAGGGGAGGAGAGTGAACAGTTTGTGTTGGGGGTGGGTGGGGTCTTTGATGATGGAGGCAGCCCTCCGGTGGACTCTGTGTCTGTAGATGCTCTGCAGAGAGGGCAGGGGAGTCCTGGTGATCTTGGACGCGGTCTTCACCACTCTCTGCAGGCGTTTACGGTCCATAATGGTGGTGCTGCCGTACCACACGGTGATGCAGCCGGTCAAGATGGACTCAACAACGCAGCTGTAGAAGTTGGTGAGGATTTTTGACGATATGCCAAACCTCCTCAGCCTCCTCAGGAAATACAGCCCTTGATGGGCCTTCTTCACCAGCTGTGTGGTGTTCAGTGACCAGGTGAGGTCCTTGTTGATGTGGACCTCCAGGTATTTGAAGCTGCTCACCCTCTCCACTTCCTGACCTCGGACGAGCAGTGGCTGATGAGGGCTCCTCTCCTTCCTTATGTCCACTATCATCTCCTTAGTCTTGTCCGTGTTGAGGGTGAGGTTGTTGTCCTCACACCATGTCACCAGAGTGTCCACCTCCCTCCTGTAGGATGCTTCGTCTCCACCGGTGATGCGTCCTATCACAGCGGTGTCGTCTGCAAACTTCAGGATGGTGTTGTCCTTGTGGGAGGCAACACAGTCGTGGGTGAACAGGGTGTAGAGGATGGGGCTGAGGACACACCCCTGAGGTGTGCCGATGTTGGTGATGATGCTGGCTGAAGTCCTGTTTCCTATCCTGACAGACTGAGGCCTGCCAGTCAGAAAGTCCAGGAGCCAGTCACAGAGGGGGGGGTGCAGTCCGAGTGACAACAGTTTGTGGGTGAGCTTGTGGGGGATGACCGTGTTGAACGCCGAGCTGTAGTCGATAAAGAGCATCCTGATGTAGGAGTCTTTATTCTCCAGGTGTGAGAGGGAGGTGTGCAGGACTGCAGCAATGGCGTCTGAAGTGGACCTGTTGGTCCGGTAGGCATACTGTAGGGGGTCCAGAGTGTCCGGTTTGCAGCTCCGAATGTGGGTCAGCACCACTCTCTCAAAGCACTTCATAATGATTGGAGTGAGTGCTACTGGCCTGTAGTCATTCAGGCAGGTGGGCGGGCTCCTTTTGGGGAGGGGGACGATGGTGGTGGTCTTGAAGCAGGAGGGGACAGTTCTCTGGCTGAAGGAGAGGTTGAATATAGAGGTGAGAACGTCAGTCAGCTCGTTAGCGCATGCTCTGAGGGCTCGTCCAGGAATGTTGTCCGGCCCTGCAGCTTTGCGGGGGTTGATCTTCCTCAGGGCTTTGTTCACCTGAGCTGATGAGACGACCGGTGGGGGGGAGGGGGGTGAAGTGTTCCTGGTGTCTGTGAGCCTCCTCTCTGTGTGGGGGGTGGAGGTCTCGAATCGGGTGTAGAATGTGTTGAGGTCATCGGGCAGGCTGTCCGTGGCACTGGTGATACTGGAACTGCTCCTGTAGTCTGTGATGTGCTGCAGGCCCTGCCACATGCGCCTGGAGTCAGCAGAGGAATAGAAGCCATCCAGCTTCTCTCTGTACTGCCTCTTGGCAGCTGTGATGGTCTTTCTCAGTTCGTACTTCGCAGCTTTGTACTCGGTCTCGTTGCCAGATGTGAATGCTGCAGAGCGAGCACGTAGCATGTGACGCACCTGACTGTTTATCCAGGGTTTCTGGTTGGGAAACTTCTTGACCTGTATGGTGGGTACGATGTTATCCACACAAGTGCTGATGTACCCAGTCACATAGTCAGCATACTCCTGTATGCTGACAGAAGAGTCCTCCAGAGTGGCTGCAGCTTTGAAGACATCCCAGTCTGTAGTGGCAAAACAGTCCTGTAATCTGTCCCTAGTCTCTGGTGTCCAGAGTTTAACCTGTGTGGTGACTGGGTTTGATTGCTTGAGTCTTTGTCTGTATGCTGGATACAGGAACAGGGAGATGTGGTCTGAGTGTCCGAAGTGGGGGCGGGGGGCGGCCCTGTATGCACCCTTAATGTTGGTGTATACATGATCCAGTGTGTTCTTGTCACGGGTGGGAATGTCAACATGCTGGTGGTATTTGGGAAATACAGTCCGTAGGTTGCACTGATTAAAGTCGCCAGCAACAACAAAAACAGCATCAGGGTGAGCCATCTCTAGTGCGCTGATGACCCTCTGGAGCTTACTGAGCGCCGCTGCAGCGTTGGCCCGCGGAGGAATGTAAACAGCAGCCAGAAGCACAGATGTGAACTCCCTTGGTAGATAGTAGGGACGGCACTTCAGCATTAAAAACTCCACGTCAGATGAGCAGTGCTTATGAACAGTCTGTACATCCCCACACCACGTGTTGTTGATAAACACGCACACACCTCCTCCTTTCGCCTTACCGGAGGCTGCAGTCCGGTCTCCTCGGTGTGTGGAGTGCGTCTGTAGTTGAACGGCGGAATCCAGGACGTTGTCCGAGAGCCAAGATTCAGTGAAAATTAGAGCGCAGCATTCTCGAATTTCCCGCTGTGTTGTAATCCTGGCTCTTAGCTCGTCCAGCTTGTTCTCCAGAGACCGCACGTTAGCCAGCAAGAGGCTAGGTAGGTAGCGGTGGTCGGCTAGCACGGGCTTTCAGCCTGGCATGGAGCCCTCCCCTCTTGCCTCTCTTGCGACGCCGCCTCCTAAGCACTCTCCTTGGATCAGCTGGTTCAGTCCAAGTCGGTGCGTCGGGGCCTTCCTGGTGGTGGCGGCGGTGCTCACGGGGACGCACAAAGATTTGCAGGTCCGGTGGTATGAATACGCTAAACTCCAAGTTGTAAGAAAGTTTGGCAATATCCAGCAGTGCTTGCCTGTTGTATGTAACAGCGCATGCCATCTGTGCAATGCAGTGAAAACAAAGAAAACACAAAAAAAGAACAAAAAGCCAGCATTCGAGAGCGGAGCGAGCAAACACGTCTGCCACGGTGGGCGCCATCTTGTCAGTAATAATTAATCATTAGCTTTTAGCAATGTTATCACATTCTATATCAACACATTCTATGGTATCCATTTTACAGTAATATACTGTTTATGAAGATTACAGTAGCAACAGTAAAATAACGGTATAATGGCACCACAAAGCTGACAGTATTATACTGTAAAGCTTATACCCTCAACAGCGCAATACTGTAATACTTTTTACAGTATACTACTGCTGTTGTATCTTGCTGGCAACTTTAGCTGCCAGCTCTTTACTGTAAATTTACGTGGAAATTTCTTATAGTGTAGCTGTTCTAGTGTTTACTCCATTATTTCAATAGTTCCAGTGTTTAAATCAATATGGCAGCGTGCAAACTTCATTTCTTTTAGCGCAACACTTGTCTTTTTTACACTACAACTCCTTCAGTCAGAGTCATGGAGAGGACGATTTCATAGGACACCACCTCATTGGCACATGACATGGCCTTTTTTTTTTTTTCAAACTTTATTATTTGCAGTCAGGAACAGCATGACACTACAGTAAAAAATTTGTATGTTTATAAATGTATTAAATGTTTTAATTCCCTTGTTTAGGCTTCTGATTCCAATTTTTAGGCTTTTATCCCAATTTGGGCTGTCTTCACAAACAACCTTGCAGGACAAAATATTTCCAAAGGCTGAGAAGGTGTCATACAGCGGTCCGGGAACAAAATGTTGGTATTGGGACCTCTCTATCCAGGTAAGTGATGAAGTCAAGAAACCTGTCCCTGGTATGGGACAGGAGGTGCACTGTCCATCCTCCATTTGGGACCCCATGTAGGCGGACGGTGCCGGCGCCTCTTGCTTTCTTTATTAAAGCGGCACTGCTTTTTAGTAATCTTGAGGCGAACTTGTTGATACAGCGCTACGGGCCTGTTGCAGAAAGTGATCGCGTTGCAGAAACTGGTAAATGGTAAATGGTAAATGGTCTGTATTTGTATAGCGCCTTTCTAGTTATTTCAACTACTCAAAGCGCTTTACATGACATCCTCATTCACCCATTCACACATCAATCATACAGGAGAAATGTAATTTGGAGGAGACTATTCTTTCATACTCATTCACACTCTGAAGCCATGCTTCAGGAGCAAGTTGGGGTTCAGTGTCTTGCTCAAGGACACTTCGACATGTTGACCCATAGGAGCTGGGGATCGAACCCCCGACCTTCTGATTGAGGGACGACCCACTCTACCACTGAGCCACAGCCGCCCCCTGGCCTGCCTCTTGACTGTCTTCTGGGCGAGGTCCATGACGATCTGTGATCCCTTGGTGTTAGGTTAGGTTATAGTGATATCACTACCCCTCATGATAGACCTATGAGTCCAGCAGGGAACTGACATCATCTCTTTCGTCATGAGGTCCAGAGTCTCAGATGGGTACGACTCAATGACCCCCTGTGGGTGGACGGCGTTGGCACTTCTTGCCATACTCAACGAGTCTTCAAACTGGTAACTCTCACTGCTGATCATTACAGCGTAAACCACTGCTTGAGGGTAGCACTCTGCTATCTGCCCAATGCAGTGCTGCACTGCCACAGCTTCAGGCTTGTCCAATAGGGCAACTATTTGACCAATCCAGCCAATCAGCATCCAGCAGGGGACTGACATCATCTCTGTCTTCATGAGGTCCAGAGTCTCAGATGGGTACGACTCAATGATCTGCAATCTCAATAACTGGATCAAGGTTGGAGTGTTCCAGGTAACTTTTGGACTCTTTAGTCTGGCCCCAGTGGTCCTAGGGATCCTCCAGAATGGCTGTGCCCAGTACAGCTTACTCCTGCCTTACCAACAGGAGTAAGCTGCACTGGGCACAGCCATTCTAGAGGATCCCCTGGACCACAGAGGCACTCAAGCCCCCCCACGCCACGTCAAGGCAGAGTCCATGTGGGGGGGTGATGGGGAACAAGTTAAAAACAGCTAGGAACAGTTAAAAACAGATCAAAAACAAAAGTGGTAGACAGAAAAAACAGGAACAAAAGCAAAATACTAAGGCTAAGTTAACAAAAGGCGACTCTGGGAAAAAACAGGAGCGATATGAGAAAACAAAATCAAAACGTCAACAGAAATACTCAGGCCAAAAGGCAAAACTACAAACACGATACAAAGTAACAACTGAAAAAACTAATCTAGAATAATCTCAAAGTGAACAACAAAAAGAGCAAGACACAAACAAACAAAATAAACAATTTCTGGGTTGGGTTAGAAAAATAACAATCCCATAAATAATGGGGCAGGAGGTGCCCTTTCCATCCCCCAGTTGCGCTCTCCTGTGGGTGGACGGTGTTGGCGTCTTCCGCCATATTGCACCACCGCCCACCCTTAATTGAGAGCACGCTTTCATATGATACCACCTCGTTGGCACATGACATGGCCTTGTAGAAAGATGGTAGAACAAGGGTTAGGGTTGTGATCATCCAGTTTCACGGACATCTTGCTCTTAGCTTTATTTTATTTGTCCAGCAACTCCTGACCATCATTGATTTTCTTCAACATTTCATACCTCTAGGCCTAGGTTTGGGTTGGGGTTGGGGTTGAAGGTCATGCGTTTCTGTTTATGTTGCACTAGGGATAGGTTATAGGATGAAGGGCTGAAGAGCATCCAGAGCACGGGTAAGGGTCAGGGTAGACAGAAAGGACACTGCAGAGAGCCAAGATGGTTAGGTAAAGGGATGGGGATAGAGGTAGAGGTTAGAGAGGAGAGTTAGGGTGGGTTAGGGATAGGTTACAGGATGAAGGCCAGGAATAAAAGGGGTTCGAATAGGGGTCGAAGAGTGGATTTGGGAGCTGATTTGGGAGTGGGTGGATGGGGTAAAGAGGGGTGGGGATACAAAGGTAGGGGAACATGGGGATGGGAGGAGTTGGGGTTGCGGGAGGGGGAAAAGGCGCTGGGTTAATGTTATGGGAGGGGTTTAGGTAGAGGTGAAGGTAAGAAGAGAGGAGGGAGGGAGGGTCCAAGAGTGAGATTTGGGGAGAGGTTCTCTCTCCATCCTGAACTCTTCTTTGGTCTCCTCCTCTGAGCCCAGCTTCCCCTCTTTAGCTTCCTGCATGATGTCATCGGGTTCTTCTCCGTGTTTGGAAACGGCAAGATCTCCGACTTGTGCAGCACCTGCATGTCGTACATCGTTCCCAGATGATCCCAGATGACGGAGGAGGAAACCTGCCGGCCGATGTTCTGACTGAACTTGTCTCTGATACAGATCAGGGTTAGGTTTATGTTCCTTCTCCTTATTACTCTTCAGTGGAGATCCGTCTAAGACGGTGAGGTGGCGCTGAGCCCGCCCTGGAATGGGGCGAGAGGTGCACCTTTCAAAAAATACCTTCTCTCTTACCCTGCTTGTCAACTAGCTTTGATTAGCCTAGCCAGCATTTCACACGATCAGTTCTCCTTTCAGCCTCTTAACGTTACATTCGGTGCCCTGAACCCGTCCCTGGAATGGGGCGGGAGGTGCTCTGTCCATCCCCCAGTTGCGCCATCCTGTTTGTGGATGGCTTCTGAATCCAATTGTTAGGCTTTTATCCCAATCTTCACAAACAACTTTGCAGGACATAATATTTCCAAAGGCTGAGAAGGTGTCATATAGTGCCTCGTGAACTAAATTTTGGTATTGGGACTAAGGTAAGTGATGAACCGTCACCGAAAGTGATTTGAACCGTCAAAGGCTTCCAGATTGGAACAGTAGGTTTAGGGTTTGGTAAAGTAAACTGAACCATCACCACCGGCGCTTCTTGCTTTCTTTATTAAAGCAGCACTGCTTTTTAGTAATCTTTAGCCGAACTTGTTCATACAGCGCTACAGCTTTTTAGGCTACATCCAATTTCTGACAGCTCTAGTTTTCTCTTTTTGAAATGTAAGGTTAGGGTCGGAGAGTGAGATTTGGGGAGAGACCAGATGAGGCATTGCTTTGTTTACTACCGTTGTTGGCACTTTTACTTCAGCTGACAGCACTGGCTAGGCTCCGAGTCGGGCTTCTGTCATTGGTTGCTCGTGCTTTTGCGGTATGGAGCTTTGACTGGCAACTTCTCCCTCCACATCCTCCTCGTTGATGCTCTTAAGGTTGTTGTACTCACATCCAGTTATCAGCTCCCTCTCGAAAACTTTGTTGAGGATTAGTTTGTAGTCGCCACACAAACTGCCTACCCTAAAGTCAGGTAATGGGACCTGAGCCTGCCCCTGGTATGGGGCCTGCCCCTGGTATGGGGCAGGAGGTGCACTGTCCATCACCCAGTAAGAACTCCCTGTGGGTGGATAGCGCCGACCTCTCTTGCCATACTGCACCAATGTTGCACGCTAGTGCCCGTGCAGTTGAGTTTGTACTTGGCTGCTGCCAGGATCTTTTCCTCCATGCTGTTGCCCGTGAAGTTGAGTTTGTACTTCGCTGCTGCTAGGATCTTTTCCTCCACGCTGTTGACCGTGAAGTTCATACTTCGCTGCTGCTAGGATCTTTTCCTCCACGCTGTTGACTGTACTTGGCTGCTGCCAGGATCTTTTCCTCCACGCTGTTGCCCGTGAAGTTGAGTTTGTACTTCGCTGCTGCTAGGATCTTTTCCTCCACGCTGTTGACCGTGAAGTTCAGTTTATACTTTACTGCTGCTAGGATCTTTTCCTCCACGCTGTTGACCGTGAAATTCATACTTCGCTGCCACTAGGATCTTTTCCTCCACGCTGTTGACCGTACTTGGCTGCTGCTAGGATCTTTTCCTCCACGCTGTTGACCGTACTTGGCTGCTGCTAGGATCTTTTCCTCCACGCTGTTGACCGTACTTGGCTGCTGCTAGGATCTTTTCCTCCACGCTGTTGACCGTACATGGCTGCTGCCAGGATCTTTTCCTCCACGCTGTTGACCGTACTTGGCTGCTGCCAGGATCTTTTCCTCCACGCTGTTGACCGTACTTGGCTGCTGCCAGGATCTTTTCCTCCATGCTGTTGCCCGTGAAGTTGAGTTTGTACTTCGCTGCTGCTAGGATCTTTTCCTCCACGCTGTTGACCGTGAAGTTCAGTTTATACTTTGCTGCTGCTAGGATCTTTTCCTCCACGCTGTTGACCGTACTTGGCTGCTGCCAGGATCTTTTCCTCCACCCTGTGTTTGTTCTTGGGTTAGGGTAAGGGGGACAATAGCCCGTCCCTGGAATGGGTTAGGAGGTGCACGGTCCATCACCCAGTAGGAATGGGTCAATGGAGTTGACAGTTTAGTCGATGGTTAGGATAACCCTTTTCCCTTAAAGCTGCATAACCCTTTACTTGAGCCTTTGGAAGGGTTGGTGTAGTACAGTTGATGTAATTTTCAAATAAAAATCTGAAATAAACCTGCTGGCCTGTAGGGACAAACACAACTAAAGTTTTTTAGTCACTGTCAGTCTCCAAAGAAAGCACAAATGTTTAAGGACAGTGACTATTTTCAAAAAACCTTAAATTAAAATAAATAAATTAAAATAATAAAGAACTTTTTATGTATTTAGTCTTTTTTGGGTTTTCAAGAAGAAATATACAAGGTATTACGAGATAAAAACTATAAACAAAGTTATACTACATACAAACTATATACAAAGTTATACTACATACAAACTATATACAAGGTTATACTACATACAAACTATATACAAGGTTAAATGCCACAAACAGGGGATGCAGTATCTGTGATGGCAAGTAAGTCAGCAGGCAGCTATTGAACTTCAGAGTCTTGGGTGTGCACAGGCAAAGGAATTTTTTTAAAAACTTTCCCAACACTCCAGATGGGGTGGGAGGTGCACTGGATGTCAAGCGTTTTGTTGTCTGGTTGTTTTTAATCTCTTCAGCGTTCTCCATCTGTCCTTAATATCAACATTTGTTCGATCCTTGGTGGAACAAAACGCCAGGGAGATAGAGCGGTTTGGATTAGGGAGAGGGAGAGGTCAAAGGTAAGAGGTGAGGGTTAATTGAGGGTGGTGAAGTGAATATGTGAGTGGTGGTGGGCTGAAGAGGCAGGGAAGAAGATGGGTTTGGGAAGGTCTGAGGGGAATCTGGGATTGGGAAGGCGATGGGTAGGGGGTAAGGGTATGGGATGAGCTCATGGGTTAAGATTAGGGATAGAGGTGGAGGTTCGAAGAGGGTAGAGGAGTGGATGGATGGGGATAAAGAGGGGTGGGGATACAAACCCTGGTTTGGGTAGGGGAACATAGGTGTGTGGGTTAGATTATGGGTGTAAGGAAAGGGGAGAGGAAATGGTTAGGAGAATGGGATAGGAGTTAGGATCAAAGGTAAGGGTTAATTGAGGGTGGTGAAGTGAATAGGCTGAAGAGGCCCTCTTTCTGTGGATCTTCTTGTGGTTCCATACACTGATGGTGATGCTGATGGTTCCCATTGGGTTTATCCACCTTGAGTTCAGTGGCCTCCATGATAGTTACAAGGAGTCGGCCAATTCCGCTAGTGGATCCTTAGTTATTCTCAAAAGACCTGTCATCAAAAAGTGTCTCAAGGAATGCCCGTTGGAATTGTAAAGGAGAGGTAGTCTCCCACCTCGCCCCATTCTGCTCTCTATGAAATAAAAATGAAAAATTTAAAGCAATAAGCATAGCAACACATTTACTGACAGAGATAAAATAAATGCAATGTAAAGATACCTCGTTTACAGGAATAATGTATTTCATTGACTGGTAAACGTCACTTGGTGGATTTGCCTCAAGGTAAGACTATTCCAGGTAAGTTTTGGACTCTTTAGTCTGGCCCCAGTGGTCCTTGGGATCCTCCAGAATGGCTGTGCCCAGTACAGCTTACTCCTGTTGGTAAGGCAGGAGTATGCTGCGCTGGACACAGCCATTCTGGAGGATCCCCTGGACCACAGAGGCACTCAAGCCCCCACGCCACGTCAAGGCAGAGTCCATGTGGGGGGGTGATGGGGAACAAAACAGGAACAAAAGCAAAATACTAAGGCTAAGTTAACAAAAGGCGACTCCGGGAAAAAACAGGAGCGATAAGAGAAAACAAAATCAAAACGTCAACAGAAATACTCAGGCCAATAGGCAGTCAAAACTACAAACACAATACAAAGTAACAACTGAAAAAACTCATCTAGAATAATCTTAAAATGAACAACAAAAAGAGCAAGACAGAGCTTGAAACAAAGTAAACAACTGGGTTGGGTAGGAAAAAGAACAATCCCATGATTCATGGTTTTCTCAAACAACCAACAAGGGAAAAGACAGGGACAAAAGCAAAACGCTAAGGCTAATTTAACAAAAGGCACTCAAAACTAGAGGGTCTGTCATTGGCAGGTTTGGCCTCTGGCAGCTGATTCAGCCTCAGTGCTTTTTTTTCTGATTTTCTGGAAAATATTGCTCTTTCCAGTGACCATTCAGTTTGATTAAAAACCAGCCAGTCATTTATGCGTTTCTGCCGTACACCTTTGTGATTAAGCCAGTTGAGGTACTGGTCTCTGATGTTGCATCACGTCAGATGCGGTTGTTGTTTGGACAGAGACATTCTGTCAGCTGCGTTAGGATGGTGTGAGATGCGTGTTGGGTGTGTGTGTGTGTGTGTGTGTGTGTGTGTGTGTACCCATTGGAACTGTAAAGGAGAGGTAGTCTCCCACCTCGCCCCATTCTGCTCTGAAGTGCTGGAAAATAATAATCCATGTGGTGAGTACTGCCACCCAGAGCAATGACCCCAGTGCTTACGCTTCACATAAGTTTTTATCTGGAGCTGTTCAGTGTAAGCTGGCAACCCTATTTCAGGTAAGTTTTGGACTCTTTAGTCTGGCCCCAGTGGTCCTTGGGATCCTCCAGAATGGCTGTGCCCAGTACAGCTTACTCCTGTTGGTAAGGCTCTGGAGGATTCTAGAGGATCCCCTGGACCACAGAGGCACTCAAGCCCCCACGCCACGTCAAGGCAGAGTCCATGTGGGTTTTTTTTTTTTTTTTTGTATTTTTTAATTTTTTCTATAAATGTGACTGTTTCTGTCAAAAAGTGTCTCCCAGAAAGTGTCTATGAGTACGTTTCAGGCCATTTGGAGTGAATTGCACCCTATTCTGGGGGAGTGTTTTTGGGAGACACCGTTAAACTGCGCCAATTTTTGTCCCTGTTGAAATATTCCCACCCTTCCATTTAAAGGAAATCCTCCCAGACGGTGACTTACACGTCGACTTTTCAGACGGCCGCTTTTTTTCTTTAGACGAATATTATGGGACGCCCTGTATTTGCGGGTTAGGGTTAAGGTTAAGCATCTTCGTTCTCTGTGAGAAATGATTTGGCCAGTTTTTCCATCATGTTGTGGTCTGTTTGCTGTTTGACCCCGGTTTGAGGATGCTGAAGGAGCTGCTCCACACCCTTCGGTGCTTCTCTGTACGAGTGCGGTTGGTGGTAGCCGTGGCGCTGGTGTCTCTTGCCGTAGTCCACCACCGACTAGGTCTTCCTCACGCAGGGGCTGAGTGCAGCGAGTAGCTAACGTTTGACACATAGAATAAAGGATAGTACGTTCTTTTATTTTTTTTTACAGTATCAGATGTTTATTATTTGGTCACACAAGTATCAAGATTTTTCCCAAATGTGAGCTGTGAGACAAAAATTCTAAATCATTTCCAATATAAAAAGGATGTATTCACAGCCGGGTTAAGTTGTCTTGTTACTTTTATTTTAGAAAATGTCCTTTTCAAGTCACATTTTGTTTAAAAACGTTTCAACTGTAATCAGTCTTCTTCAGGGTTAGGGTTAGGATACTGACTTTTCAGTATCTCCAGAGGCGGTGAGGGGGATTCTGCTTTTAGCCTCAACGTTGCTCTTCTCCTCTGTGTGTTCCTGAGGCTTTTGCATGATGGATCCCTCGTGTGGAAGGTGAGACATGGGGCCGTCCGGGAGGGTGTCTGCTTCCATTTCAAACCTTTTGCTCTTGTCTTGCTCGGGAAAATGTCGCGCTGATGCTTGTTCTGGTCTGAGGGCGGGCCTGGGGCTTAGGGTTAGGGTTAGACAGAAGTTCAGCCACTGAGACAAAGCCACCAGTATCATCATCCAGTTCAATAAACACCGCAGTCATTCCAGCCTTGTCCTTCTCCATGCGAATGACGGCTTTCTCATCTTCCCAGGCCTTCAGATGGCGCTCTTTGGCTTCTTTCTCTGGCTGCTCTGCAGTCCCCTTCACAGTTCTCAGAGCTTCCACCCTCTCCTCCAGATCCTTCTTACTGGACTGAACATCTGTAAGCTGCCCTTGCTGGGGGAGCTCAAATCTGAAGGTGTACTCATATTTGTTGCCGGGCCTCAAGACTTCTGACCCATCAGCGTCTGTGGGCTGCTCATCCAGCCGCAGCACCTCCTCATGGCGGAGGTACTCGGCACCGCTGCTTGCCTTTGGTGTACTCCACCTTGGCGCAGCCCAGAGCCAGGACCTTCACCGCGGACACACGGGTCACCTCGGTCACCTCCACCTCTATCCGGCCACAGACCTGGTCTCCACCGCAGTAGAAAGTCTTGCTGGGATCTGAGAAGATTATTTGGAAGGTTTTCATTCTCTTCGTCATGGCCACCATGACTGCGTGTTCAGAAATCCGCTTGAAAGACCGAAACAGGGCTCAAATGTTCAGAAGTAATGCCGCAGAGAGCGCTAAAGTTAACAAAAGGCGACTCCGGGAAAACTACAAACACGATACAAAGTAACAACTGAAAAAACTAATATAGAACAACAAAAAGAGCAAGACAGAGCTTGAAACAAAATAAACAATTTCTGGGTTGGGTTAGAAAAAAACAATCCCATAAATGATGGGGCAGGAGGTGCCCTGTCCATCCCCCAGTTGCGCCATCCTGTGGGTGGACGGCGTTGGCATCTTCTGCCATACTGGACCACCATCCACCCTTGATGGAGAGGACGCTTTCATAGGACACCACCTCGTTGGCACATGACATGGCCTGTGGGTGGATAGCGCCGGCCTCTCTTGCCATACTGCACCAATGTCCAACTTTCCTCCATTAAAAGTTGAAGGCCTTGTCCAGCTCTGCTGCACCATCCAACTGTAGGTTGATCTGGTTCGAGTGCACCCATATAAGCTTGTGACTGTCAGAGACCATGGGGTTAGGAAGAGAGTACTGAACCGCCTCCCGAAGGAGACGTAGATGCACTGTCCATCTAACACCGGTAAGCGTTGCATGGGTGGACCCCCTTTCACTGTCCAATTGTTTCGCTTTTTCTAATATATGATTTAATTCCATTTTTTAGGCTAGGGTTAGGTGAAGTTCAGTTTGTACTTGGCTGCTGCCAGGATCTTTTCCTCCACGCTGTTGACCGTGCAGTTCAGTTTGTACTTGGCTGCTGCCAGGATCTTTTCCTCCACGCTTTTGATTTTGAGCTGATGTCCAGGATCTCTGGCAGTTTGAATTTACAGGAGCAACAAGGTCGGTGTGGCATTTGGCTCGTTGTCGTCAGTGGTGACGCTGAGATGGACTGACTGAGGACGTCCTCCTCGTCCTTCATGGTTACAGGGTCTTACTCTGCACAGCTGGAGTCCACACGCCCGCTGGCTGCTCCACAGCAGGTCCAGTTTCCGGTTAGGTGGATTGCGCTGAGCCCGCACCGGGAATGGGGCGAGAGGTGCACCTTTAAAAAAATACCTCCTTTCTTCCCAGCCATCGGGTAAGTCATTGTCAAACAGGCGACTGCAGTCCACCACTGGCCCTCTTTTTGTGGATCTTCTTGTGGTTCCATACACTGATGGTAATTGAGTCAGCCTTTTCCGATGTATAGCTCATAATGTTGATTCCACTTTGGGTCCAGCGTAGGGTTAGGTAAATGGGTGTGATTGATCTGTTCTCCTTGCATACTGTACTCCACGGTGCACTGGAACACAGAGTCCTTGTCTGCCTTGGTGGGTTGCAGGGTTAGGTATAGGGATCTGAACCCGTCCCTGATATGGTGCGGGAGGTGCACGGTCCATCCCCCAGTTTGAGCCCCATGTGAGTGGACGGCGCCGGTGCCTCTTGCCATAATCAACCACTGTCCAGTAGAGGAAGCTTCTTGTCTTGACCGATCAGAATTCCGTCAACAAAGGTCCTGTTGTTACTGTAGTCCTCCACAAATACCTTGCTGTCCTGCACTTGGCTGCCAGTGAAGTCACAATCATCATCCTGGTTCCAGTTTCGGCTCTGTCCTTTTCTTTTTCTTCTTTTCGCAGTAGGGATTACTCTTCCCATTGGGTTTATCCACCTTGAGTTCAGTGGCCTCCATGATAGTTACAAGGAGTCGGCCAATTCCGCTAGTGGATCCTTAGTTATTCTCAAAAGACCTGTCATCAAAAAGTGTCTCAAGGAATGCCCGTTGGAATTGTAAAGGAGAGGTAGTCTCCCACCTCGCCCCATTCTGCTCTCTATGAAATAAAAATAAAAAGTTTAAAGCAATAAGCATATCAACACATTTACTGACAGAGATAAAATAAATGCAATGTAAAGATACCTCATTTACAGGAATAATGTATTTCACCGCTCACAACATGTAAGCACATATGAGATGTTAACTCACTTCAGACACCTGGAGGAAGTAACTTTCACTTGGACTTTTTCCTTGTCAGAGAAGATGCCAACAACTGGTAGGAGGGTTAGGTTGGATGCCCTGAACCCGTCCCTGGAATGGGGCGGGAGGTGCTCCGACCATTTCCACTCTGCAGTATTTAGTTTGATGTCCAAACCTTCCATGGCCCTATGTGTTTGTGATGTGGTGGAGAGGGTGGCATGAGATGCGTGTTGAGTGTGTGTGTGTGTGCGTGTATGTGTGTGTGTGTGTGTATATATATGTGTGTGTGTGTGTGTGTATGTTTGCCATGTCTCTGGACTCAAGTTGGGAGGGTGCGGAGGGAGAGGAATAGGTAAGAGGATGTGTGGGAGGTTATGAGTACTCCAGGTAAATAGCCATTCTTTACGGTCAGGTGGCTGCCAGGTGTGTTTTGGAGCACAGGTAGTCTGTGTGCGCCCCACAGTGCCACTCCAACAAAGAATACAGCTTCCTCTTAACAATGGTGCATCCTCCATGTGAAGCCTCTCTTCCATTGTGCGGCACATGGTGTAAATGGCAGTGTGGCCGAGGTTAGGTTAGGACTCTCACAGCCACCCTCGTGGTAACAAGCTCCAGAAAAAAAACACGTAGACAGGATACAGCACAGTGAGAACGTAATGTTGCATATTAACACAATATTAAACCGTTTACCTGGTAAAATACATTGATGTTAGGTCTCTCACATCCATCCTCCTGATAACAAGCTCCAGAAAAAAAACACGTAGACAGGATACAGCAGAGTGCTAACGTAATGTTGCATATTAACACAATATTAAACCGTTTACCTGGTAAAATATCTTGATGTTAGGTCTCTCACATCCACCCTCGTGGTAACAAGCTCCAGAAAAAAAACACGTAGACAGGATACAGCAGAGTGCTAACGTAATGTTGCATATTAACACAATATTAAACCGTTTACCTGGTAAAATACATTGATGTTAGGTCTCTCACATCCACCCTCGTGGTAACAAGCTCCAGGAAATACGCGGAGACAGGATACAGCAGAGTGCTAACGTAATATTGCATATTAACACAATATTAAACCGTTTACCTGGTAAAATATATTGATGTTAGGTCTCTCACATCCACCCTCGTGGTAACAAGCTCCAGAAAAAAAACACGGAGACAGGATACAGCAGAGTGCTAACGTAATGTTGCATGTTAACACAATATCAAACCGTTTACCTGGTAAAATACATTAATGTTAGGTCTCTCACATCCACCCTCGTGAAAACAAGCGCCAGAAAAAACACGTAGACAGGATACAGCAGAGTGCTAACGTAATGTTGCATATTAACACAATATTAAACCGTTTACCTGGTAAAATATATTGACGTTAGGTCTCTCACATCCACCCTCGTGGTAACAAGCTCCAGAAAAAAAACACGGAGACAGGATACAGCAGAGTGCTAACGTAATGTTGCATATTAACAAAATATTAAACCATTTACCTGGTAAAATACATTGATGTTAGGTCTCTCACATCCACCCTCGTGGTAACAAGCTCCAGAAAAAAAACGCGGAGACAGGATACAGCAGAGTGCTAACGTAATGTTGCATATTAACACAATATTAAACCGTTTACCTGGTAAAATATTTTGATGTTAGGTCTCTCACATCCACCCTCGTGGTAACAAGCTCCAGGAAATACGCGGAGACAGGATACAGCAGAGTGCTAACGTAATGTTGCATGTTAACACAATATTAAACCGTTTACCTGGTAAAATACATTGATGTTAGGTCTCTCACATCCACCCTCGTGGTAACAAGCTCCAGAAAAAAAACACATAGACAGGATACAGCAGAGTGTTAACGTAATGTTGCATATTAACACAATATTAAACCGTTTACCTGGTAAAATATATTGATGTTAGGTCTCTCACATCCACCCTCGTGGTAACAAGCTCCAGAAAAAAAACACGTAGACAGGATACAGCAGAGTGAGAACGTAATGTTGCATATTAACACAATATTAAACCATTTACCTGGTGAAATATATTGACGTTAGGTCTCTCACAGCCACCCTCGTGGTAACGAGCTCCAGAAAATACTAAAACACAAAAGAAGTCATGTGGCTAACTGTTGATTAGCATTGACACCACGGAGATTACTTGTAAAGTTACACTGGTGCTAGCAAAGTTGCCGCCAACGTAGCGTACTTGTAAGTTATTACTATAAACAAGCCGATATTTCCACAAAAGCATTTGGCATATATGTTTTAACAAACATATCACCTGCAAAAGCTATAAGTTTTGCCACTATAAACAATCTATTTAGCATTTTCAGCAGAGCTGTCTACCGATCAACTTACTGTCAGAGCTAACTTGGCTTACCTTAGCTAACCTAGTTGGATTTGGTTGCTTAGAAAGTAATTTTCCAAGCTATAAAAATTAAAGAAATCGACACGTTACTTGTAATGTGGTTTAAAAGAAAGAACCAAAGTTTTGTCCACTGCAGCCAAAGCGGTTAGCATCGCTAACAGTGACTGAAACCATTAGCATTCATTCTAGCAACTCGCTGCTAACACCAAGCAGTAATTTTAACTTTGTTACGTTTATGTTATATCGTTTATGTTATGTTACGACTGAGTGACCTGACTGTGTGACTGACCTGACTGTGTGACTGAGTTGACTGAGTTGACTGTGTGACTGAGTTGACTGAGTTGACTGTGTGACTGACTGACCTGACTGTGTGACTGAGTGAACCTAGGAACAGGACCCAGCACACTGGACGGAGACTGGACACACATAATTACACCCTATTGCGTTAAGCCTTATTGGCTCAATGGAGGGACTGGAAGCTGGTGAAATGTCTCCGTCTGGCGGCCAAAGAGGGTAATTACCACTATAATCCCATCAGCCTTACAGCAGTACAGGCTAAAATGGAATCCACAAAGAAGGATATCTTTCATGAATTCTATTCATTTATGTATTTATTGCTTTTTTGTTTATGATTTTATGATTGTGTACATATGTGAGTAGCATGTTTTATGGAAACAGGATCCCTGTTCCTTTTATATACTTACCTTGCATGTTGTTTTATTGTGAGACACAGTCCTGTGTGCCATGTCCCCTGTGTTGTTGAATTAGAATTTAATATGACCATAGAATGTTTCAGGCCTTCTCAAATAAAGTTACTCTCTCCTCATGAGAGTGAACAGAATATGTCAATCTGACCTCAAGAATGTACCAGACAGACCTTGATTGTAGTGCTTTTGTTGTGCAAAACATATTCTGAAGTTTGATTATAGATACACGCCTTGCAACCAACACAGTCAACTCAGTCAGTTCACTCAGTCACTCAGGTAAGTAAATAAGTGCTCTTTGGTAATATGTGTTTCTCTCTGTTCTTTGTTTTAGGTGTTCACATTGTCAGGTTCTTATATTGGCAGCTCAAGAACTCAACAGAGGTTTTCAGTCTGGTCTCACAAGCAGTTTATTCTGGTCACAGGTCACAGGTAAAGTATTCGCAGCGCTGGACTCATGACGGACCCCGAGGGGCCGGTCAGAGGAGCCCCCTCTCGTGTGTGTGTCCCTCTGGTGTGTCCTGTCCCGTCTCTGTTTCCAGACATCTCATGTTTAAATGCTTGTTGGATATCATAAAGTACGTAACCATTTCTGATTAACTGTTTAGGTCCGTGCGTCACAGATAGCACGTTCCTGTAGTGATGTTATGGTAATCTAACAGTTGGATGTTGGTTGCAAGGCATGTATCTATAATCAAACTTCAGAATATGTTTTGCACAACAAAAGCACTACCATCAAGGTCTGTCTGGTACATTCTGGAGGTCAGATTGACATATTCTGTTCACTCTCATGAGGAGAGAGTAACTTTATTTGAGAAGGCCTGAAACATTCTATGGTCATATTGAATTCTAATTCAACAACATAGGGGATATGGCACACAGGACTGTGTCTCACAATAAAACAACATGCAAGGTAAGTATATAAAAGGAACAGGGATCCTGTTTCCATAAAACATGCTACTCACATATGTACACAATCATAAAATCATAAACAGAAAAGCAATAAATGCATAAATGAATAGAATTCATGAAAGATATCCTTCTTTGTGGATTCCATTTTAGCCTGTACTGCTGTAAGGCTGATGGGATTATAGTGGTAATTACCCTCTTTGGCCGCCAGACGGAGACATTTCACCAGCTTCCAGTCCCTCCATTGAGCCAATAAGGCTTAACGCAATAGGGTGTAATTATGTGTGTCCAGTCTCCGTCCAGTGTACTGGGTCCTGTTCCTAGGTTCACTCAGTCACACAGTCAGGTCAGTCAGTCACACAGTCAACTCAGTCAACTCAGTCACACAGTCAGGTCAGTCACACAGTCAGGTCACTCAGTCATGACATAACATAAACGATATAACATAAACGTAACAAAGTTAAAATTACTGCTTGGTGTTAGCAGCGAGTTGCTAGAATGAATGCTAATGGTTTCAGTCACTGTTAGCGATGCTAACCGCTTTGGCTGCAGTGGACAAAACGTTGGTTCTTTCTTTTAAACCACATTACAAGTAACGTGTCGATTTCTTTAATTTTTATAGCTTGGAAAATTACTTTCTAAGCAACCAAATCCAACTAGGTTAGCTAAGGTAAGCTAAGTTAGCTCTGATAGTAAGTTGATCGGTAGACAGCTCTGCTGAAAATGCTAAATAGATTGTTTATAGTGGCAAAACTTATAGCTTTTGCAGGTGATATGTTTGTTAAAACATATATGCCAAATGCTTTTGTGGAAATATCGGCTTGTTTATAGTAATAACTTACAAGTACGCTACGTTGGCGGCAACTTTGCTTGCACCAGTGTAACTTTACAAGTAATCTCCGTGGTGTCAATGCTAATCAACAGTTAGCCACATGACTTCTTTTGTGTTTTAGTATTTTCTGGAGCTCGTTGCCACGAGGGTGGCTGTGAGAGACCTAACGTCAATATATTTCACCAGGTAAACGGTTTAATATTTTGTTAATATGCAACATTACGTTAGCACTCTGCTGTATCCTGTCTACGTGTTTTTTTTCTGGAGCTTGTTACCACGAGGGTGGATGTGAGAGACCCAACATCAATATATTTTACCAGGTAAACGGTTTAATATTGTGTTAATATGCAACATTACGTTCTCACTCTGCTGTATCCTGTCTACGTGTTTTTTTTTCTGGAGCTTGTTACCACGAGGGTGGATGTGAGAGACCTAACGTCAATATATTTTACCAGGTAAACGGTTTAATATTGTGTTAATATGCAACATTACGTTAGCACTCTGCTGTATCCTGTCTACGTGTTTTTTTTCTGGAGCTTGTTACCACGAGGGTGGATGTGAGAGACCTAACATCAAGATATTTTACCAGGTAAACGGTTTAATATTGTGTTAATATGCAACATTACGTTAGCACTCTGCTGTATCCTGTCTCCGCGTTTTTTTTCTGGAGCTTGTTACCACGAGGGTGGATGTGAGAGACCTAACATCAATGTATTTTACCAGGTAAATGGTTTAATATTTTGTTAATATGCAACATTACGTTCTCACTCTGCTGTATCCTGTCTCCGCGTATTTTCTGGAGCTTGTTACCACGAGGGTGGATATGAGAGACCTAACATCAATATATTTTACCAGGTAAACGGTTTAATATTTTGTTAATATGCAACATTACGTTAGCACTCTGCTGTATCCTGTCTACGTGTTTTTTTTCTGGACCTTGTTACCACGAGGGTGGATGTGAGAGACCTAACATCAATGTATTTTACCAGGTAAACGGTTTAATATTTTGTTAATATGCAACATTACGTTAGCACTCTGCTGTATCCTGTCTCCGTGTTTTTTTTCTGGAAGTTGTTACCACGAGGGTGGATGTGAGACCTAACATCAATGTATTTTACCAGGTAAACGGTTTAATATTTTGTTAATATGCAACATTACGTTCTCACTCTGCTGTATCCTGTCTCTGCGTATTTTCTGGAACTTGTTACCACGAGGGTGGATGTGAGAGACCTAACATCAATGTATTTTACCATGTAAACGGTTTAATATTGTGTTAATATGCAACATTACGTTAGCACTCTGCTGTATCCTGTCTCCGCGTATTTTCTGGAGCTTGTTACCACGAGGGTGGATGTGAGAGACCTAACATCAATGTATTTTACCAGGTAAACGGTTTAATATTGTGTTAATATGCAACATTACGTTAGCACTCTGCTGTATCCTGTCTCCGCGTATTTTCTGGAGCTTGTTACCACGAGGGTGGATGTGAGAGACCTAACATCAATGTATTTTACCAGGTAAACGGTTTAATATTGTGTTAATATGCAACATTACGTTAGCACTCTGCTGTATCCTGTCTACGTGTTTTTTTTCTGGAGCTTGTTACCACGAGGGTGGATGTGAGAGACCCAACATCAATATATTTTACCAGGTAAACGGTTTAATATTTTGTTAATATGCAACATTATGTTAGCACTCTGCTGTATCCTGTCTCCGCGTTTTTTTTCTGGAGCTTGTTACCACGAGGGTGGATGTGCGAGACCTAACGTCAATATATTTTACCAGGTAAACGGTTTAATATTTTGTTACTATGCAACATTACGTTAGCACTCTGCTGTATCCTGTCTACGTGTTTTTTTTCTGGAGCTTGTTACCACAAGGGTGGATGTGAGAGACCTAACATCAATATATTTTACCAGGTAAACGGTTTAATATTGTGTTAATATGCAACATTGCGTTCTCACTCTGCTGTATCCTGTCTGTGCGTATTTTCTGGAGCTTGTTACCACGAGGGTGGATGTGAGAGACCTAACATCAATGTATTTTACCAGGTAAACGGTTTAATATTGTGTTAATATGCAACATTGCGTTCTCACTCTGCTGTATCCTGTCTGTGCGTATTTTCTGGAGCTTGTTACCACGAGGGTGGATGTGAGAGACCTAACATCAATATATTTTACCAGGTAAACAGTTTAATATTTTGTTAATATGCAACATTACGTTATATCTTTACATTGCATTCATTTTATCTCTGTCAGTAAATGTGTTGATATGCTTATTGCTTTAAACTTTTTATTTTTATTTCATAGAGAGCAGAATGGGGCGAGGTGGGAGACTACCTCTCCTTTACAATTCCAACGGGCATTCCTTGAGACACTTTTTGATGACAGGTCTTTTGAGAATAACTAAGGATCCACTAGCGGAATTGGCCGACTCCTTGTAACTATCATGGAGGCCACTGAACTCAAGGTGGATAAACCCAATGGGAAGAGTAATCCCTACTGTGAAAAGAAGAAAAAGAAAAGGACAGAGCCGAAACTGGAACCAGGATGATGATTGTGACTTCACTGGCAGCCAAGTGCAGGACAGCAAGGTATTTGTGGAGGACTACAGTAACAACAGGACCTTTGTTGACGGAATTCTGATCGGTCAAGACAAGAAGCTTCCTCTACTGGACGGTGGTTGATTATGGCAAGAGGCACCGGTGCTGTCCACCCACATGGGGCTCAAACTGGGGGATGGACCGTGCACCTCCCGCACCATATCAGGGACGGGTTCAGATCCCTATACCTAACCCTGCAACCCACCAAGGCAGACAAGGACTCAGTGTTCCAGTGCACCGTGGAATACAGTATGCAAGGAGAACAGATCAATCACACCCATTTACCTAACCCTACGCTGGACCCAAAGTGGAATCAACATTATGATCTATACATCGGAAAGGCTGACTCAATTACCATCAGTGTATGGAACCACAAGAAGATCCACAAAAAGAGGGCCAGTGGTGGACTGCAGTCGCCTGTTTGACAATGACTTACCCGATGGCTGGGAAGAAAGGAGGTATTTTTTTAAAGGTGCACCTCTCGCCCCATTCCAGGTGCGGGCTCAGCACAATCCACCTAACCGTCTTAGACGGATCTCCACTGAAGAGTAATAAGGAGAAGGAACATAATCAATCAATCGATCTTAAGTTCATAACTTTGGCTAGGAATGTCACACAGACACCATTCAAGTATGCCTAGAATCACCCTCACCCAAGCTACTCAACTTTATAATTTCAGCTCCATAGCGCCAACTAGTGGTGACTCACTTTTCCAAAAAACACTCTCCGGAATAGCATTACCAACCACTTCATGTCGAGTTCCATGAGAATTATTTTTAGCAAAAATGAACACAAATGAAGTGGAGGATCACGTTTCTTTGACCCATACTAGACACTAACTCTCGGGATGTCTTAGAGTACCCCAAAATAAACTACAGTGTGTGTGTGTGTGTGTGTGTCTCAGTGGTAATGAAGGAACGTCACCAGTGTGGCAGGATGAAGTGTCTCATCCCTGGGCCTAGTGTGTGTGTGTGTGTTGCATTGCAATTAGCTGCGCTAGTTAGCCTATCACCATCTGAGTGCGCTCTTTATAAGGGAGCGGTGTTTATCTTGGCCTCTTTTGCTCTTTGGCTCTGAGACTGCCCACTTCCTGTCGCCTCGCTTCCTGTGTTCTGCATGCCGGTGTCTACCCGCACAGGTAATGTAGCCTTAGCTGCTTCGATGTCAGCGTGTTACCTCACTGACAGTCTTAATCATTGTTTCATGTTTTGTTTGTAGCCACGTGTGTTTGTGGACCCCGTGTCGGCGTGTTTGGCCCGCGGCGGGTATGATTTGGCATTCTTTGCTGCCGCCGCTACGCCAGCAGGTGCGCTTCACCTCTCTTCTATGACAGCTGAATGGAAGGTAAGCCGTATGCGATTTGTAGTTCTATCCACAATTGTCGTGTATTGATTTAGGTTTACTTAACAGAGACTGTACTGAAGTGTGGCCCTATGGTGGAACCTCTGCTGCTTTGCTTGGCTTCATTCTGCTCTGACCGGCTCTTGCTGCTCCACTTCGCCCTGCTTTGCCTCGCATGGTCTAACCGCAGCCCTTGTGGTCATGTTATTGTATGTATTTAATTTTGATGTGCTGCATGCAGTTGATTTTGATGTGCTACATGCATTTAATTTTGGGTAGCATTGCGCAGCTTTGCATCGTTTAGTTTGTTTTTCTTCTTGTGTGTGCTTTTGTTTGGTTTAGTGCTGCCTTATTTAGCTTTTGGTTTGCATTGAGTTTTGTTTTGTTTTGTTATGTTTTGCATTGAGGTTGCTTTCTTTATTTTGCATGTGTTTGGCAGGAGTTTGTTTGTTTCTTGAGTTGCTTATTTGTTTCATTTATTTTGCATGATTTGCTGATTAGTTTGCATGTTTTGGCTCTGCTGGGGGGATTTTCTGTGGATATATTTTAAATCTATTGTCTTTTAAAAACGTTTGTAATAAAAATAAAATATCCATTCTGATTGTGTTAAACCACGTCTCTAGTCTAGTGTGTTGAGAACCTGTGTGTCCTTGCTGAGTACAGGGAGTAAACTCTTAAATAATTTCCTGGGGGGGAAATTCCCCCAGGTGGCGTTGTCGGTACCTTTATTATCCTTAACCTTATTTGGGCTAGGTCCAATTCGACGTTTCCCTCGCCACACCAAGTTTGTCTTTAAGTAGTTTCTGGACACCAACTTTGAAAACCACCTTAATACTCGTTAGTAGGGTACGTTCATTGTGGGCTTTGTGGCGTGTGAAGATAATGACGTCTTCCTGTTTTCTGCTCTCCTGACGCAGTTACCAAACAGTTTTTAAGGGCTAACAGACCCACGGGGGGCGTCCCTGTGTTCACATGGCGGGGTTTGTGCTCGGAAACTGGACCTGCTGTGGAGCAGCCAGCGGGCGTGTGGACTCCAGCTGTGCAGAGTAAGACCCTGTAACCATGAAGGACGAGGAGGACGTCCTCAGTCAGTCCATCTCAGCGTCACCACTGACGACAACGAGCCAAACGCCACACCGACTGCTGGAGTATCACCTGATGTCACTGCCACCTCCCATCAGCCACTGCAAGAGACCCCCCCCAGTTGTTTTATTTGAACATGGGTGTTTCATCCATGCTGGAAATCATGTACGGTGCTCTAGCCAGTCTGAGGAAGATGCTGGATGTAAATGTTGCTCCTGTAAATTCAAACTGCCAGAGATCCTGGACATCAGCTCAAAATCAAAAGCGTGGAGGAAAAGATCCTGGCAGCAGCCAAGTACAAACTGAACTGCACGGTCAACAGCGTGGAGGAAAAGATCCTGGCAGCAGCCAAGTACAAACTGAACTTCACCTAACCCTAGCCTAAAAAATGGAATTAAATCATATATTAGAAAAAGCGAAACAATTGGACAGTGAAAGGGGGTCCACCCATGCAACGCTTACCGGTGTTAGATGGACAGTGCATCTACGTCTCCTTCGGGAGGCGGTTCAGTACTCTCTCCCTAACCCCATGGTCTCTGACAGTCACAAGCTTATATGGGTGCACTCGAACCAGATCAACCTACAGTTGGATGGTGCAGCAGAGCTGGACAAGGCCTTCAATTTTTAATAGAGGAAAGTTGGACATTGGTGCAGTATGGCAAGAGAGGCCGGCGCTATCCACCCACAGGCCATGTCATGTGCCAACGAGGTGGTGTCCTATGAAAGCGTCCTCTCCATCAAGGGTGGACGGTGGTCCAGTATGGCAGAAGATGCCAACGCCGTCCACCCACAGGATGGCGCAACTGGGGGATGGACAGGGCACCTCCTGCCCCATCATTTATGGGATTGTTTTTTTCTAACCCAACCCAGAAATTGTTTATTTTGTTTCAAGCTCTGTCTTGCTCTTTTTGTTGTTCTATATTAGTTTTTTCAGTTGTTACTTTGTATCGTGTTTGTAGTTTTGCCTTTTGGCCTGAGTATTTCTGTTAACGTTTTGATTTTGTTTTCTCTTATCGCTCCTGGTTTTTCCCGGAGTCGCCTTTTGTTAACTTTAGCGCTCTCTGCGGTATTACTTCTGAACATTTGAGCCCTGTTTCGGTCTTTCAAGCGGATTTCTGAACACGCAGTCATGGTGGCCATGACGAAGAGAATGAAAACCTTCCAAATAATCTTCTCAGATCCCAGCAAGACTTTCTACTGCGGTGGAGACCAGGTCTGTGGCCGGATAGAGGTGGAGGTGACCGAGGTGACCCGTGTGTCCGCAGTGAAGGTCCTGGCTCTGGGCTGCGCCAAGGTGGAGTACACCAAAGGCAAGCAGCGGTGCCGAGTACCTCCGCCATGAGGAGGTGCTGCGGCTGGATGAGCAGCCCACAGACGCTGATGGGTCAGTAGTCTTGAGGCCCGGCAACAAATATGAGTACACCTTCAGATTTGAGCTCCCCCCAGCAAGGGCAGCTTACAGATGTTCAGTCCAGTAAGAAGGATCTGGAGGAGAGGGTGGAAGCTCTGAGAACTGTGAAGGGGACTGCAGAGCAGCCAGAGAAAGAAGCCAAAGAGCGCCATCTGAAGGCCTGGGAAGATGAGAAAGCCGTCATTGGCTGGACATGGCTGGAATGACTGCGGTGTTTATTGAACTGGATGATGATACTGGTGGCTTTGTCTCAGTGGCTGAACTTCTGTCTAACCCTAACCCTAAGCCCCAGGCCCGCCCTCAGACCAGAACAAGCATCAGCGCGACATTTTCCCGAGCAAGACAAGAGCAAAAGGTTTGAAATGGAAGCAGACACCCTCCCGGACGGCCCCATGTCTCACCTTCCACACGAGGGATCCATCATGCAAAAGCCTCAGGAACACACAGAGGAGAAGAGCAACGTTGAGGCTAAAAGCAGAATCCCCCTCACCGCCTCTGGAGATACTGAAAAGTCAGTATCCTAACCCGAATCCTAACGAAGATGCTTAACCTTAACCCTAACCCGCAAATACAGGGCGTCCCATGATATTCGTCCAAAGAAAAAAAGCGGCCGTCTGAAAAGTCGGCGTGTAAGTCACCGTCTGGGAGAATTTCCTTTAAATGAGGAGGGGTGGGCGGTAGTGGAATATGGCAGGAATCCTAACTCCGTCCACCCACAGGGCGTCGTAACTCTGTTGGTTGTTTACGACAATCATGAATCATGGTCAATCATGGTCACCCTTCATGGGAAGGGTGGGAATATTTCAACAGGGACAAAAATTGGCGCAGTTTAACGGTGTCTCCCAAAAACACTCCCCCAGAATAGGGTGCAATCCACTCCAAATGGCCTGAAACGTACTCATAGACACTTTCTGGGAGACACTTTTTGACAGAAACAGTCACATTTATAGAAAAAATTAAAAAATACAAAAAAAAAAAAAAACCCACATGGACTCTGCCTTGACGTGGCGTGGGGGCTTGAGTGCCTCTGTGGTCCAGGGGATCCTCTAGAATCCTCCAGAGCCTTACCAACAGGAGTAAGCTGTACTGGGCACAGCCATTCTGGAGGATCCCAAGGACCACTGGGGCCAGACTAAAGAGTCCAAAACTTACCTGAAATAGGGTTGCCAGCTTACACTGAACAGCTCCAGATAAAAACTTATGTGAAGCGTAAGCACTGGGGTCATTGCTCTGGGTGGCAGTACTCACCACATGGATTATTATTTTCCAGCACTTCAGAGCAGAATGGGGCGAGGTGGGAGACTACCTCTCCTTTACAGTTCCAATGGGTACACACACACACCCAACACGCATCTCACACCATCCTAACGCAGCTGACAGAATGTCTCTGTCCAAACAACAACCGCATCTGACGCGATGCAACATCAGAGACCAGTACCTCAACTGGCTTAATCACAAAGGCGTACGGCAGAAACGCATAAATGACTGGCTGTTTTTAATCAAACTGAATGGTCACTGGAAAGAGCAATATTTTCCAGAAAATCAGAAAAAAAAGCACTGAGGCTGAATCAGCTGCCAGAGGCCAAACCTGCCAATGACAGACCCTCTAGTTTTGAGTGCCTTTTGTTAAATTAGCCTTAGCGTTTTGCTTTTGTCCCTGTCTTTTCCCTTGTTGGTTGTTTGCGAAAACCATGAATCATGGGATTGTTCTTTTTCCTACCCCACCCAGTTGTTTACTTTGTTTCAAGCTCTGTCTTGCTCTTTTTGTTGTTCATTTTAAGATTATTCTAGATGAGTTTTTTCAGTTGTTACTTTGTATTGTGTTTGTAGTTTTGACTGCCTTTTGGCCTGAGTATTTCTGTTGACGTTTTGATTTTGTTTTCTCTTATCGCTCCTGTTTTTTCCCGGAGTCGCCTTTTGTTAACTTAGCCTTAGTATTTTGCTTTTGTTCCTGTTTTGTTCCCCATCACCCCCCCACATGGACTCTGCCTTGACGTGGCGTGGGGGCTTGAGTGCCTCTGTGGTCCAGGGGATCCTCCAGAATGGCTGTGTCCAGCGCAGCATACTCCTGCCTTACCAACAGGAGTAAGCTGTACTGGGCACAGCCATTCTGGAGGATCGCAAGGACCACTGGGGCCAGACTAAAGAGTCCAAAACTTACCTGGAATAGTCTTACCTTGAGGCAAATCCACCAAGTGACGTTTACCAGTCATCCAGGGATGAGCAATTGGCACTTTGCCAACTTGGAGTTTGCCAATGCTACACCCCTCTCCACCCTTTCTCTCAAGCACTGGGATCGGGATGATGACTTTGAGTTCACTGGCAGCCAAGGGCCAAGTTTTGTGAGTCCTGCTGGAGGTTAATGAGGAAAGTGCTGGGGACTCACCTCGGCCACACTGCCATTTACACCATGTGCCGCACAATGGAAGAGAGGCTTCACATGGAAGATGCACCATTGTTAAGAGGAAGCTGTATTCTTTGTTGGAATGGCACTGTGGGGCGCACACAGACTACCTGTGCTCAAAAACACACCTGGCAGCCACCTGACCGTAAGGAATGGCTATTTACCTGGAGTACTCATGACCTCCCACACACCCTCTTACCTAATTGGCACTTTGCCAACTTGGAGTTTGCCAATGCTACACCCCTCTCCACCCTTTCTCTCAAGCACTGGGATCGGGATGATGATTTTGAGTTCACTGGCAGCCAAGGGCCAAGTTTTGTGAGTCCTGCTGGAAGTTAATGAGGAAAGTGCTGGGGACTCACCTCGGCCACACTGCCATTTACACCATGTGCCGCAAAATGGAAGAGAGGCTTCACATGGAGGATGCACCATTGTTAAGAGGAAGCTGTATTCTTTGTTGGAATGGCACTGTGGGGCGCACACAGACTACCTGTGCTCAAAAACACACCTGGCAGCCACCTGACCGTAAGGAATGGCTATTTACCTGGAGTACTCATAACCTCCCACACACCCTCTTACCTATTCCTCTCCCTCCGCACCCTCCCAACTTGAGTCCAGAGACATGGCAAACATACACACACACACACACTCAACACGCATCTCATGCCACCCTCTCCACCACATCACAAACACATAGGGCCATGGAAGGTTTGGACATCAAACTAAACACTGCAGAGTGGAAATGGTCGGAGCACCTCCCGCCCCATTCCAGGGACGGGTTCAGGGCATCCAACCTAACCCTCCCACCAGTTGTTGGCATCTTCTCTGACAAGGAAAAAGTCCAAGTGAAAGTTACTTCCTCCAGGTGTCTGAAGTGAGTTAACATCTCATATGTGCTTCCATTTTGTGAGCGGTGAAATGCATTATTCCTGTAAACGAGGTATCTTTACATTGCATTTATTTTATCTCTGTCAGTAAATGTGTTGATATGCTTATTGCTTTAAACTTTTTATTTTTATTTCATAGAGAGCAGAATGGGGCGAGGTGGGAGACTACCTCTCCTTTACAATTCCAACGGGCATTCCTTGAGACACTTTTTGATGACAGGTCTTTTGAGAATAACTAAGGATCCACTAGCGGAATTGGCCGACTCCTTGTAACTATCATGGAGGCCACTGAACTCAAGGTGGATAAACCCAATGGGAACCATCAGCATCACCATCAGTGTATGGAACCACAAGAAGATCCACAAAAAGAGGGCCTCTTCAGCCTATTCACTTCACCACCCTCAATTAACCCTTATCTTTGATCCTAACTCCTATCCCATTCTCCTAACCATTTCCTCTCCCCTTTCCTTACACCCTTAATCTAACCCACACACCCATGTTCCCCTACCCAAACCAGGGATTGTATCCCCACCCCTCTTTACCCCATCCATCCACTCCTCTACCCTCTTCGAACTTCCACCTCTATCCCTAATCTTAACCCATGACCTCATCCCATACCCTTACCCCCTACCCATCGCCTTCCCAATCCCAGATTCCCCTCAGACCTTCCCAAACCCATCTTCTTCCCTGCCTCTTCAGCCCACCACCACTCACATATTCACATCTGGAGTGTTGGGAAAGTTTTTTAAAAAATGCCTTTGCCTGTGCACACCCAAGACTCTGACACTGCATCCCCTGTTTGTGGCATTTAACCTTGTATATAGTTTGTATGTAGTATAACTTTGTATATAGTTTTTATCTAGTAATACCTTGTATATTTCTTCTTGAAAACCCAAAAAAGACTAAATACATAAAAAGTTCTTTATTATTTTAATTTAAGGTTTTTTGAAAATAGTCACTGTCCTTAAACATTTGTGCTTTCTTTGGAAACTGACAGTAACTAAAAAACTTTAGTTGTGTTTGTCCCTACAGGCCAGCAGGTTTATTTCAGGTTTTTATTTGAAAATTACATCAGCAACAACTCTCCGACCCTCCCTCCCTCCTCTCTTCTTACCTTCACCTCTACCTAAACCCCTCCCCTGACATTAACCCAGCGCCTTTTCCCCGTCCCCCAACCCCAACTCCTCCCATCCCCATGTTCCCCTACCTTTGTATCCCCACCCCTCTTTACCCCATCCATCCACTCCCAAATCCACTCCTCTACCCCTCTTCGAACCCATGACCTCATCCCATACCCTTACCCCCTACCCATCGTCCCCTAAAGGGGGGCCTTCCCAATCCCAGATTCCCCTCAGACCTTCCCAAACCCATCTTCTTCCCTGCCTCTTCAGCCCACCACCACTCACATATTCACTTCACCACACTCAATTAACCCTCACCTCTTATCTTTGACCTCTCCCTCTCCCTAATCCAAACCGCTCTATCTCTCCGGCGTTTTGTTCCACCAAGGATCGAACAAATGTTAATATTAAGGACAGATGGAGAACGCTGAAGAGATTAAAAACAACCAGACAACAAAACGCTTGACATCCAGTGCACCTCCCACCCCATCTGGAGTGTTGGGAAAGTTTTAAAAAAAATTCCTTTGCCTGTGCACACCCAAGACTCTGAAGTTCAATAGCTGCCTGCTGACTTACTTGCCATCACAGATACTGCATCCCCTGTTTGTGGCATTTAACCTTGTATATAGTTTGTATCTAGTATAACCTTGTATATAGTTTGTATGTAGTATAACTTTGTATATAGTTTGTATGTAGTATAACTTTGTATATATTTTTGTATATTATCTAGTAATACCTTGTATATATCTTCTTGAAAACCCAAAAAAGACTAAATACATAAAAAGTTCTTTATTATTTTAATTTATTTATTTTAATTTAAGGTTTTTTGAAAATAGTCACTGTCCTTAAACATTTGTGCTTTCTTTGAAGACTGACAGTGACTAGAAAACTTTAGTTGTGTTTGTCCCTACAGGCCAGCAGGTTTATTTCAGGTTTTTATTTGAAAATTACATCAGCAACAACTCTCCGACCCTCCCTCCCTCCTCTCTTCTTACCTTCACCTCTACCTAAACCCCTCCCCTGACATTAACCCAGCGCCTTTTCCCCGTCCCCCAACCCCAACTCCTCCCATCCCCATGTTCCCCTACCTTTGTATCCCCACCCCTCTTTACCCCATCCATCCACTCCCAAATCCACTCCTCTACCCCTCTTCGAACCCATGACCTCATCCCATACCCTTACCCCCTACCCATCGTCCCCTAAAGGGGGGCCTTCCCAATCCCAGATTCCCCTCAGACCTTCCCAAACCCATCTTCTTCCCTGCCTCTTCAGCCCACCACCACTCACATATTCACTTCACCACACTCAATTAACCCTCACCTCTTATCTTTGACCTCTCCCTCTCCCTAATCCAAACCGCTCTATCTCCCCGGCGTTTTGTTCCACCAAGGATCGAACAAATGTTAATATTAAGGACAGATGGAGAACGCTGAAGAGATTAAAAACAACCAGACAACAAAACGCTTGACATCCAGTGCACCTCCCACCCCATCTGGAGTGTTGGGAAAGTTTTAAAAAAAATTCCTTTGCCTGTGCACACCCAAGACTCTGAAGTTCAATAGCTGCCTGCTGACTTACTTGCCATCACAGATACTGCATCCCCTGTTTGTGGCATTTAACCTTGTATATAGTTTGTATCTAGTATAACCTTGTATATAGTTTGTATGTAGTATAACTTTGTATATAGTTTGTATGTAGTATAACTTTGTATATATTTTTGTATATTATCTAGTAATACCTTGTATATATCTTCTTGAAAACCCAAAAAAGACTAAATACATAAAAAGTTCTTTATTATTTTAATTTATTTATTTTAATTTAAGGTTTTTTGAAAATAGTCACTGTCCTTAAACATTTGTGCTTTCTTTGAAGACTGACAGTGACTAGAAAACTTTAGTTGTGTTTGTCCCTACAGGCCAGCAGGTTTATTTCAGGTTTTTATTTGAAAATTACATCAGCAACAACTCTCCGACCCTCCCTCCCTCCTCTCTTCTTACCTTCACCTCTACCTAAACCCCTCCCCTGACATTAACCCAGCGCCTTTTCCCCGTCCCCCAACCCCAACTCCTCCCATCCCCATGTTCCCCTACCTTTGTATCCCCACCCCTCTTTACCCCATCCATCCACTCCCAAATCCACTCCTCTACCCCTCTTCGAACCCATGACCTCATCCCATACCCTTACCCCCTACCCATCGTCCCCTAAAGGGGGGCCTTCCCAATCCCAGATTCCCCTCAGACCTTCCCAAACCCATCTTCTTCCCTGCCTCTTCAGCCCACCACCACTCACATATTCACTTCACCACACTCAATTAACCCTCACCTCTTATCTTTGACCTCTCCCTCTCCCTAATCCAAACCGCTCTATCTCCCCGGCGTTTTGTTCCACCAAGGATCGAACAAATGTTAATATTAAGGACAGATGGTATCTAGTATAACCTTGTATATAGTTTGTATGTAGTATAACTTTGTATATAGTTTGTATGTAGTATAACTTTGTATATATTTTTGTATATTATCTAGTAATACCTTGTATATATCTTCTTGAAAACCCAAAAAAGACTAAATACATAAAAAATTCTTTATTATTTTAATTTATTTATTTTAATTTAAGGTTTTTTGAAAATAGTCACTGTCCTTAAACATTTGTGCTTTCTTTGGAGACTGACAGTGACTAGAAAACTTTAGTTGTGTTTGTCCCTACAGGCCAGCAGGTTTATTTCAGATTTTTATTTGAAAATTACATCAACTGTACTACACCAACCCTTCCAAAGGCTCAAGTAAAGGGTTATGCAGCTTTAAGGGAAAAGGGTTATCCTAACCATCGACTAAACTGTCAACTCCATCGACCCATTCCTACTGGGTGATGGACCGTGCACCTCCTAACCCATTCCAGGGACGGGCTATTGTCCCCCTTACCCTAACCCAAGAACAAACACAGCGTGGAGGAAAAGATCCTGGCAGCAGCCAAGTACGGTCAACAGCGTGGAGGAAAAGATCCTAGCAGCAGCAAAGTATAAACTGAACTTCACGGTCAACAGCGTGGAGGAAAAGATCCTAGCAGCAGCGAAGTACAAACTCAACTTCACGGGCAACAGCATGGAGGAAAAGATCCTGGCAGCAGCCAAGTACGGTCAACAGCGTGGAGGAAAAGATCCTGGCAGCAGCAAAGTACGGTCAACAGCGTGGAGGAAAAGATCCTAGCAGCAGCCAAGTACGGTCAACAGCGTGGAGGAAAAGATCCTAGCAGCAGCCAAGTACGGTCAACAGCGTGGAGGAAAAGATCCTAGCAGCAGCGAAGTATGAACTTCACGGTCAACAGCGTGGAGGAAAAGATCCTAGCAGCAGCAAAGTATAAACTGAACTTCACGGTCAACAGCGTGGAGGAAAAGATCCTAGCAGCAGCGAAGTACAAACTCAACTTCACGGGCAACAGCGTGGAGGAAAAGATCCTGGCAGCAGCCAAGTACGGTCAACAGCGTGGAGGAAAAGATCCTAGCAGCAGCGAAGTATGAACTTCACGGTCAACAGCGTGGAGGAAAAGATCCTGGCAGCAGCCAAGTACAAACTCAACTGCACAGGCACTAGCGTGCAACATTGGTGCAGTATGGCAAGAGAGGTCGGCGCTATCCACCCACAGGGAGTTCTTACTGGGTGATGGACAGTGCACCTCCTGCCCCATACCAGGGGCAGGCTCAGGTCCCATTACCTGACTTTAGGGTAGGCAGTTTGTGTGGCGACTACAAACTAATCCTCAACAAAGTTTTCGAGAGGGAGCTGATAACTGGATGTGAGTACAACAACCTTAAGAGCATCAACGAGGAGGATGTGGAGGGAGAAGTTGCCAGTCAAAGCTCCATACCGCAAAAGCACGAGCAACCAATGACAGAAGCCCAACTCGGAGCCTAGCCAGCGCTGTCAGCTGAAGTAAAAGTGCCAACAACAGTAGTAAACAAAGCAATGCCTCATCTGGTCTCTCCCCAAATCTCACTCTCCAACCCTAACCTTACATTTCAAAAAGAGAAAACTAGAGCTGTCAGAAATTGGATGTGGCCTAAAAAGCTGTAGCGCTGTATGAACAAGTTCGGCTAAAGATTACTAAAAAGCAGTGCTGCTTTAATAAAGAAAGCAAGAAGCGCCGGTGGTGATGGTTCAGTTTACTTTACCAAACCCTAAACCTACTGTTCCAATCTGGAAGCCTTTGACTTGACAAACGGTTCATCACTTACCTTAGTCCCAATACCAAAATTTTGTTCACGAGGCACTGTATGACACCTTCTCAGCCTTTGGAAATATTATGTCCTGCAAAGTTGTTTGTGAAGATTGGGATAAAAGCCTAACAATTGGATTCAGAAGCCATCCTCAAACAGGATGGCGCAACTGGGGGATGGACAGAGCACCTCCCGCCCCATTCCAGGGACGGGTTCAGGGCACTGAATGTAATGTTAACAGGCTGAAAGGAGAACTGATCGTGTGAAATGCTGGCTAGGCTAATCAAAGCTAGTTGACAAGCAGGGTAAGAGAGAAGGTATTTTTTGAAAGGTGCACCTCTCGCCCCATTCCAGGGGCGGGCTCAGCGCCACCTCACCGTCTTAGACGGATCTCCACTGAAGAGTAATAAGGAGAAGGAACATAAACCTAACCCTGATCTGTATCAGAGACAAGTTCAGTCAGAACATCGGCCGGCAGGTTTCCTCCTCCGTCATCTGGGATCATCTGGGAACGATGTACGACATGCAGGCGCTGCACAAGTCGGAGATCTTGCCATTTCCAAACACGGAGAAGAACCCGATGACATCATGCAGGAAGCTAAAGAGGGGAAGCTGGGCTCAGAGGAGGAGACCAAAGAGGAGTTCAGGATGGAGAGAGAACCTCCAGCTAAACATGAAGAAGGCAGTAACTCATTGGTGAAGATGTCGGTCATATTGCCCCCGTGGGAATATTTCATTGACCCAACCCTAGCCCTAACCTCCGCATCGGCAGAGCAACAGACACCCTCCCAGTTACAATCCCACATGTGATCGCACGCAGACATAAGCAAAGTGGACAACCCAGATATGAAGACGCCTGGCTGCTGAGAGAGGGTCTAAATAAACCTGAGAGTAACCCTAAAAAAAAATTAAATAAAAAAATCCTAACTTAACCCTGAGTTAAAGTGCCACCAACAGTGGTAAACAAAGCAATGCCTCATCTGGTCTCTCCCCAAATCTCACTCTTGGACCCTCCCTCCCTCCTCTCTTCTTACCTTCACCTCTACCTAAACCCCTCCCATAACATTAACCCAGCGCCTTTTCCCCCTCCCACAACCCCAACTCCTCCCATCCCCATGTTCCCCTACCTTTGTATCCCCACCCCTTTTTACCCCATCCATCCACTCCCAAATCAGCTCCCAAATCCACTCTTCGACCCCTATTCGAACCCCTTTTATTCCTGGCCTTCATCCTGTAACCTATCCCTAACCCACCCTCTCAACTCTCCTCTCTAACCGCTACCTCTATCCCCATCCCTTTACCTAACCATCTTGGCTCTCTGCAGTGTCCTTTCTGTCTACCCTGACCCTTACCCGTGCTCTGGATGCTCTTCAGCCCTTCATCCTATAACCTATCCCTAGTGCAACATAAACAGAAACGCATGACCTTCAACCCCAACCCCAACCCAAACCTAGGCCTAGAGGTATGAAATGTTGAAGAAAATCAATGATGGTCAGGAGTTGCTGGACAAATAAAATAAAGCTAAGAGCAAGATGTCCGTGAAACTGGATGATCACAACCCTAACCCTTGTTCTACCATCTTTCTACAAGGCCATGTCATGTGCCAACGAGGTGGTATCATATGAAAGCGTGCTCTCAATTAAGGGTGGGCGGTGGTGCAATATGGCGGAAGACGCCAACACCGTCCACCCACAGGAGAGCGCAACTGGGGGATGGAAAGGACACCTCCTGCCCCATTATTTATGGGATTGTTATTTTTCTAACCCAACCCAGAAATTGTTTATTTTGTTTGTTTGTGTCTTGCTCTTTTTGTTGTTCACTTTGAGATTATTCTAGATTAGTATTTTCAGTTGTTACTTTGTATCGTGTTTGTAGTTTTGCCTTATGGCCTGAGTATTTCTGTTGACGTTTTGATTTTGTTTTCTCTTATCGCTCCTGTTTTTTCCCAGAGTCGCCTTTTGTTAACTTAGCCTTAGTATTTTGCTTTTGTTCCTGTTTTTTCTGTCTACCACTTTTGTTTTTGATCTGTTTTTAACTGTTCCTAGCTGTTTTTAACTTGTTCCCCATCACCCCCCCACATAGACTCTGCCTTGACGTGGCGTGGGGGCTTGAGTGCCTCTGTGGTCCAGGGGATCCTCCAGAATGGCTGTGCCCAGTGCAGCTTACTCCTGTTGGTAAGGCAGGAGTAAGCTGTACTGGGCACAGCCATTCTGGAGGATCCCTAGGACCACTGGGGCCAGACTAAAGAGTCCAAAAGTTACCTGGAACACTCCAACCTTGATCCAGTTATTGAGATTGCAGATCATTGAGTCGTACCCATCTGAGACTCTGGACCTCATGAAGACAGAGATGATGTCAGTCCCCTGCTGGATGCTGATTGGCTGGATTGGTCAAATAGTTGCCCTATTGGACAAGCCTGAAGCTGTGACAGTGCAGCACTGCATTGGGCAGATAGCAGAGTGCTACCCTCAAGCAGTGGTTTACGCTGTAATGATCAGCAGTGAGAGTTACCAGTTTGAAGACTCGTTGAGTATGGCAAGAAGTGCCAACGCCGTCCACCCACAGGGGGTCATTGAGTCGCACCCATCTGAGACTCTGGACCTCATGACGAAAGAGATGATGTCAGTTCCCTGCTGGACTCATAGGTCTATCATGAGGGGTAGTGATATCACTATAACCTAACCTAACACCAAGGGATCACAGATCGTCATGGACCTCGCCCAGAAGACAGTCAAGAGGCAGGCCAGTTTCTGCAACGCGATCACTTTCTGCAACAGGCCCGTAGCGCTGTATCAACAAGTTCGCCTCAAGATTACTAAAAAGCAGTGCCGCTTTAATAAAGAAAGCAAGGGGCGCCGGCACCGTCCGCCTACATGGGGTCCCAAATGGAGGATGGACAGTGCACCTCCTGTCCCATACCAGGGACAGGTTTCTTGACTTCATCACTTACCTGGATAGAGAGGTCCCAATACCAACATTTTGTTCCCGGACCGCTGTATGACACCTTCTCAGCCTTTGGAAATATTTTGTCCTGCAAGGTTGTTTGTGAAGACAGCCCAAATTGGGATAAAAGCCTAAAAATTGGAATCAGAAGCCTAAACAAGGGAATTAAAACATTTAATACATTTATAAACATACAAATTTTTTACTGTAGTGTCATGCTGTTCCTGACTGCAAATAATAAAGTTTGAAAAAAAAAAAAAGGCCATGTCATGTGCCAATGAGGTGGTGTCCTATGAAATCGTCCTCTCCATGACTCTGACTGAAGGAGTTGTAGTGTAAAAAATACAAGTGTTGCGCTAAAAGAAATGAAGTTTGCACGCTGCCATATTGATTTAAACACTGGAACTATTGAAATAATGGAGTAAACACTAGAACAGCTACACTATAAGAAATTTCCACGTAAATTTACAGTAAAGAGCTGGCAGCTAAAGTTGCCAGCAAGATACAACAGCAGTAGTATACTGTAAAAAGTATTACAGTATTGCGCTGTTGAGGGTATAAGCTTTACAGTATAATACTGTCAGCTTTGTGGTGCCATTATACCGTTATTTTACTGTTGCTACTGTAATCTTCATAAACAGTATATTACTGTAAAATGGATACCATAGAATGTGTTGATATAGAATGTGATAACATTGCTGAAAGCTAATGATTAAAAAATGTCACATCTCAAAATGAAAACCCCTGAAAATTGCTAGCTTAGAAATGGCTGACAAGAGATGACTTTTCAACATTGGGCTTTTATTGAAGCTGATTAAAAACATATGGCAATATAACATTTACCATTATAACATAGAATTTATTAAACTACTGCATTAAACACATTCAGCAGAGCAGCTAACAAATTTCATGTAAAATATAATCCATAAGAACAATTAATGACATTAAACATCTTGTAAACAATCAGGAGAACACACATTGCACATCACACTTTATGTACCTTTATGTCAATCAGTCTTACATAACCTGTGGTAATGTTCAATGAACACAAAGACAACAAACAACAAACCTCAAACTTCAAAACAGAGACACCTGGACTGATATACAGTTGTGCTCATAAGTTTACATACCCTGGCAAAATTTGTGAAATAGTCACACAGACTGAGTGACCTGACTGAGTGACTGACCTGACTGTGTGACTGATTGACCTGACTGTGTGACTGAGTGACCTGACTGAGCGACTGACCTGAATGACCTGATTGACATCAGTAGAACACACATTGTGTAGCGGTTGTGTACTCTCTCTCTTGCGTTGTGTGTAGAATCAAAGTCAGATCCGTTCACTCTTTGGCATTAATCCGCCGTTTATTCACAGGAGCAGGGCTGGTAAAATATATTGATGTTTGGACTCTCACAGCCACCCTCGTGGTAACAAGCTCCAGAAAATACACATAGACAGGATACAGCAGAGTGAGAACGTAATGTTGCATATTAACAAAATATTAAACCGTTTACCTGGTGAAATATATTGACGTTAGGTCTCTCACAGCTACCCTCGTGGTAACAAGCTCCAGAAAATACACATAGACAGGATACAGCAGAGTGAGAACGTAATGTTGCCATCGTAATGACCATAATTGGTCCTTTGAGCCGGATGTGCAATATCTGGACGCCTGAGGAAGCCCTGGAAGCCTGAGAGGACAAAATCCGTGCACGGTCAGACTACGGTCTGTATTGGTCATCCTTTTCTGGGACCACGATGGCTGACAGGGCTCTCTGAGGGTGCCCGGTGAAGCACATCCACTTCGATGGTGAGTACAGAGACGCATAAAGACACAGCACATGGAATATTTGATACTGCAGTTACAGCGCAAGATAGGTTGAAATTCCTAGAAGGGTTTGAGTGCCATAAAATAGTTTGTGAGTCTGGCAGACACAGTGACGTCAGGACAAGAGTTAAATCAGCAAATGCAATATCAACAACAGCAGCCACAGGGTGCTGAGGGTGGAGTTGGAGCTGGTGGCCAACAGCCCCTGCCTCCACCCTATGAAGATCACAAAGCCCTTAGAAAACAATTGGAGGCTTTGGAACTACAGGAAAAGGAGGATCTCCGACAAGGAGACCCCCCAGCAGCTAACACTCGCAGACAAAAAGCAGTGTTGAATAATGTTCAAGACCTTTCAGCAGGTCCAGAGGACGAATATCCCTTGATAACAGTTCCAAATCCACTTGCTGGACAAAATGGCGCAGAACCAACCATGCAGGTGTACAGGTCAATGTACCCAGGAGACTTCGAAGCGCTAAACGCTGCTCTCCCAGACCCGAGAAAAGATGTTGAAGGATGGATTGGGGAAATGGAGGGACTACGTGCCTCAATTACTCTGACTCCCACTGAAATTCTTAGGATCTGTCGCCGTACATTCGGTGGACAGTTTCACCGAGTGCAGGGACCACTGACTGATAGAGACCCTAATGACGACCCCCTAGTACGAGAAACTAATGAGTTCAGACAACAGTGGGCTGACTTCCTCACCCGCTGTAGACAGACATTCACACCCAGACAAGATTGGGGTGCGATCACTGACTTTAAAATGAAATCAGACGAATCATGCGAAGATTGGCTACACAGATTTAATCAATCTTTCACACACAACAGTGGTCTGGCTGCAGGTAACCCTGCCAGACTGCAGCTCTACAAAAATGCTATCATGAATACAGTACACCCAAAAGTGAGACAAACCATTGAAACCACATGCATTGAACTCCCCACGTGTGAAGAGGATGTTTTCTACAATCATTCGCGTCATGCAATTCGACATTTCCGCGGACGCAGTACCGTCCTGAAAAAAATTACTATCTAAATCAATATAAGTCAACATGACTAACCGATAGTGACATTTCCCCAACACATAAGGCGACCCTGGACGAACAGACTAGACTGTTGGAGGAAGCAATGACTCACAGACGACAAAGACATGACCCTGAATCATCACTGGAGGTATTGAATGCCTGCTGCAGTCAAACTAGTCAAACTCTGATCACTTTGACTGTAGCAGGCAGTGACGTATTTCTTTGCGACACTGGAGCTACACGCTCCTGTCTAAATAACAATCCCTCCATCCTGTAGGATGGGATGGGTAATTGCTGCAGTAGTTGTTGTTATCAAAGTCAGGGACCTGACGAGGTCCAGTATGAAGGGGATGTGAAGCGCATGAAACAGGAAAAAAAAATAAAAATAAATAAATAATGTAAAATATTTGAAAGAAAGAAAAAAAGGCAAAATAAATATGGGTTTAGGGGAAAACTGCAAGTAGAGAGACAGAGAAAAGGAGAAGGAAGCAGAAAGGGACATGAAAATTCCTAACCTTTATCCTGTGTTGTATTCTGCCCGAGATAAGCGAGAAAGATTGATTGTTCTGCCAGACAGGTTTTTCGCTCTTACACTCCATGGGCTTTTGATATACATGTAAGGAAATATTCTTATATGTTACGTGTCAACAAGAGGGATGTGTTCCAAAGTTAATTCTGTATTCCATGCTCCAAACTTTGCAAACAAAAGAAAACATTAAAGCTCTCAGTCTCCATGTTGTATCTCCAGGAAAAGAGGACCAGCCAAAGCCACAACTTAAACCTGGGGACTGGATTTTTGTCAAGAATATTCAGAGACGTGTGTGGAGGGAGGAATACGGTGGCTGGGAGGTGCAAAACAATTTTACAATACGAGAAACACTTTTACAAAGCTGGAGACAAATTTACATTTTAGAAAACATTTTTACAAATCAGAAAACAAAATTACATTTCCATAACACATTTACAAGTCCTGAGACAAATTTACATTTGAGAAAACAAATTTACAAGACGTGAAACACTTTTACAAACGCAGAGACAAATTTACAAGTGACAAAACACTTTTACAAGCGGCCGAAACAAATTTACAAGTGACAAAACACTTTTACAAACGCCGAGACAAATTTACAAGTAACTTTTTCAACCGGAAAGGGAATGTACCAACTGTCGAGTAGAACCGGAAGGGATAAGGAGTTCATGGTGACCCATGATGGACGGGAGTCAAGCGGTCTTTTGCCCGTTTTTTCCCTCAGTTTTAGATCCACCATTCTCAAACTGTGGTCTGTTCATGAATCACTAGTAGTTCAAGATTTTATCTATAAAAAAATGTAATACATGCTCATTACTTTGCTTTATTTTTATTCATATTTCCCACTTTAAAATAACAAAGCTGTGGGTGACAAATTAAGACACTTTGTGTACATGTTACACCTTTATAATAAACGTCTCTTCCACTCATAGCTGAGTAATTTCTTTGCCAGATGAACACAATCAGTTGGTTAAACTTCAAATCTGCCTTAAGGACATAAAGTCCTGGATGAGCAGCAACTTTCTGCTGCTAAATTCAGATAAAACTCTACCACCAAATATTACCTGTGTGGTAAGTAGTAGAGCTCATTGGGCACTCCTCCTGGACATGATGCTGTTTTGGAGGGTCGGATCCTGTGACTGTTCCACAATCCAACACACTCATCCAAGTCCTTCTGAATAACATCACCAAAGCAGTATCTCAGTAGACACTGATGCTCATGACTCCCGTTGAAGTATCCGGCTCCGTCCCGGTGCCGGACACCGACCCTTCCACGCGGCTCAGAACGTTCCTGTAGTTTGGACAGCGCGTGAAGGACTTACACGTCACTTCCCGCGTCCCCTATGTTGTGCTAGGAAACGGCCGCGAATGACATCCTATATTCCAGTATATGAAGTGTTGACTACACTGTGAAAATTTCATGCAAATGATATGATCATTGCCATAGACGTGTTACTTCCTGTTGCCACCAGGTGGCGTAATGACTGTGGTAAGTAATTGCCATCTATGTTTGGAACAGATTGGATAATGTACACTGAAGTTACAGCAATTTCCTGTTCCATGGTGACCAGCGTTGCCATGGTGACAGTGTTTCGCTAAACCTCAAGAACTTTATAAGGGAGCATCAAGGTGAATTTGAAGTGGCTGTGGCTAACCTGCTGGGATGGACACTCAAAGAATAGGATGTATCACTTTCTGTCACCATTAGGTGGCGCAATGAGTAAAGTTCAAAATAGTTCTGTAAATGTCTTCAAACTGGGATTGTCATCAGACATGTTGAATCTGTTAAAGATTGGACCTTGTTTCTATAATTCTATAAGGGCTGTGTATGTTTAAGTTGCTTTATTTTGTGGCATAGTTGTAATATTTTATTTATCTTGTATTTTTTTTGTTGACACTACAATAAATATATATTTTTGAAGAATACTTTCATGTTGAATTATTCTTGAAGGTATTTCCTCTAGTTTTAGGATTTATTTTTAGCTTCAAATTTGGCGGAGGTGAACTCTCCAGGCAGGTAAAACAGGCCTCCCCCCAGCAGCAGTTCAATGTCAGGGCTACAGAGACGTGTTTCCCCCCCCATCGTATCGGCTCCCGTTGTTCACTTCAAACAGCCGGCTCTACGAACCGGATCGTTTGCGACCGACACATCACTAGTCCCGGCGTCATGACATCACGGCAGCGCAATATAAATTGTGAGGAGGGAGGGACGACCTGAGTTCGGGACTTTGGCTTTCTGAGGTGAGCGTGATTATTGAATTCATGTCTTTGGCTGCCAGTGCTGATTATTTAATAGTGTGAATAGTGTTAGTTGTAACTGATTGTGTATTGTGTTGCTTTTCAGAAAATGACGAGCCCTTCTAAGCTCCCCAGGTTGGACAATGCTGTGGTGGAGGATGTCAGGAGAGACTGCCAGCTGCTCTGTGTAAGTTCTTTGCATAAGTTTGTATATGATTGATTGTAATTTGTATTTATAGCCACGTTTCATGCTTCTGTTTAATTTTGCACATGTTTGACTTTGTCACGGAGAAATGGCAAAGCTAAAAGTGTTACGTAAGCTAGCAGAATGAGCGCCAAAGTTACGGTAAGCTAGCACAGTGAGCGCCAAAGTTACAGTAAGCTAGCACAGTGAGCGCCAAAGTTACAGTAAGCTAGCACAGTGAGCGCCAAAGTTACGGTAAGCTAGCAGAGTGAGCGTGAAAGTGATGGAGGAAGGAGGCTGCCATCATGGTGGACAGATGTGCAGCTGGCTGAGCAGTATGAGCTCAGCCAGTAATGACACCATTACTGCAGGTAAAGTGTGTGCTTTAGTTTTACAATGGAATCGTTTGCAGCTGTAATTGATTTGTGTCTCATGTTACTCGGGATGCCAAGAACTTTTTTAACTTAACGGTTTTAACTTGGTAGTAAAAATCTTAAAGTATAAAAATCAGCCATAGTTATTTGTCATGTGTATTAATAGTGTATGCAAGACTTTTTATGGAATAAGACCATTGAATATCAGTTTAATGTAGTATTAATTGCCACGTTGTAGTTCAAGGTTTTTTTTTATTAAATAGATATTGTGTTTCCTCTTAACCTTGTGTGTACTATATATTTGATCAAATATGTTATATATATATATATATATATATATATATGTATAGTATTATTTTTGGATGTTTGATTTTAGATTATTGTGTTGTACTTGCAGTATGCTTGCAATGATGAAGTTGTGCCGCGGACACAACTTTACGAACAGGCAACTGACACAACCAGAAAGGTGGTTGGTTCCCTGGTTAGGGAGACCAGGAAGAGGATGGCTTCAGAGCGAAGGGGTGATGTTCTCCAGGCAGAAGTCCAGAAGTGGAAAGAAACAGCCAAAGATGCCCTCCAGAGGGTGGAGGTGCTGGAAAGCACGGTGAGCTTGCTCACCGATGGTAAGTCTGGTAGATATGGTTTGTGTGTTGATAAAGAGATGATAGATATTTTATTCTTGTGTAATAATTTTAATTTTACATTGGTACTTTGTTTTTTTTTCCGCAGCAAAACAGGGGTAGACATATAAATCTTAAATTTTGTATTGAGTGATTGTGTGGGTGAGACATGAATTTACACCTTTGGATGGAGTTTTGTCATGTTATTTCACATGTTGGTTTCCTATTATAATTTAAAAGGATATCAGATCCTAGCAGATACAAGTCAGTTTACTCAAACTAAGCATAATCATGTTATTGATTTGCAATTTCACCATGGGTTAAGAATAATGACAGATAGCAGCACAAAGTCCTTGTTATTAGAAATTGACATTATGGATATAAGTTAGTATTTTCTTTAACATTTGGCTACAATTAGCACATTGAGTGTGGTAAGTGAGAGGGCAATCTTCATTATTGATTACAGTATAAAATAATTTGTATAAAAAAACATGTTAAATGTTTGACATGTTACATTATTGAGTTTGTGTTTTGGAGACACGGTTCCGCACCATGGAGCATAAGTCAGCTGTAGCTAGCCAGCCCCCAGTAGCCGGTGCGGGGCCGACCTAGCTTAGCTCCTACTCCCCCGGCGGTTCCCGCGCAGCCGGGAAACCAGGGCGGCTGGGTGACTGTCCGGAGGAAACATAGTCCCAAGGAGAAGCCCACGGTGCACCACCACCTTCAGGTTTCCAACCGATTTTCCCCACTTAGCGACACACCCGCTGAGAAACAGACTCTGGTCATTGGAAGCTCCATAGTCAGGAACGTGAAGCTAGCGGCACCAGCGAACATAGTGAAGTGCATCCCGGGGGCCAGAGCGGGCGACATAGAATCAAATTTAAAACTGCTGGCGAAGGCTAAACGTAGATTTGGTAAAATTGTAATTCACGTCGGCGTTAATGACACCCGATTACGCCAATCGGAGGTCACTAAAATTAATGTGGAGTCGGTGTGCAACTTTGCCAAAACAATGTCGGACTCCGTAGTTTTCTCTGGTCCCCTGCCCAACCTGACCAGTGATGACATGTACAGCCGCATGTCATCATTTAACCGCTGGCTGTCGAGGTGGTGCCCAGCTAACAATGTGGGCTTCATAGACAATTGGCAGTCTTTCTGGGGAAAACCTGGTCTCATTAGAAGAGACGGCATCCATCCCACTTTGGACGGAGCTGCGCTCTTATCTAGAAATATGGCGAAGTTTATTAGTCCTAAAACCTGACAATCCAGAGTCGAGACCAGGAGGCAGAGCTGCAGTCTTACACACTTCTCTGCTCCTCCATTAGAACAGTCACCCACCCAACATCCTATAGAGACTCTGTCTGTCCCCCGACCACTCAGATCATTTAGATCTATTAAGTGCAACAGGAGAGGAGTTCAGCATAAACATTTAATCAGAGTTAATACCACCATTGATACTATGAAACAGGACAGGAGAGTGAAATGTGGACTTTTAAACATCAGATCTCTGCCATCCAAAGCTGTTTTAGTAAATGATCTGATATCTGACCATCATATTGATTTATTGTGTCTGACAGAAACCTGGCTACGTCCTGAGGAGTATGTTAGCCTTAATGAGGCCACTCCTCCCAGTCATACTAATACTCATATTCCCAGAGATTCTGGACGTGGAGGTGGAGTTGCAGCAATCTTTAACTCTAGTTTAATAGTCCAACCTAGACCCAAACTCAATTATAACTCCTTTGAAAGTCTTACTCTTAGTTTTTCACACCCAACCTGGAAAACTCTAAAACCAGTGTTGGTTGTCACAGTGTACCACCCTCCTGGTCCGTACTCTGAATTCTTAACTGAGTTTTCAGAGTTTTTATCAGACTTAGTCCTTAGTGTGGACAAAGTGATTATAGTAGGTGACTTTAATATTCATGTGGATAATGATAATGATAGTCTTAGCACTGCCTTTGTCTCACTACTGGACTCAATTGGCTTCTCCCAGAGTGTAAATGAACCAACTCACTGTTTTAACCACACTCTTGACCTTGTTTTGGCTTATGGTGTTGAAATTGAACAGTTAACAGTCTTTCCACATAACTCTATTTTATCAGACCATTACCTGATAACATTTGATTTCTTGCTACAGGACTATGCTCTATATGACAGAGAGGTCCTCACTAGATCCTTATCTGATAGTGCTGTTGCCAAATTTAAGGAGGTGATTCCTTCAGTATTTCAGCCAGTGTGTCCCTGTGCTGTGGATGACCCCCATGCTAATCTTAGCCCCTCCCAAATTGATTATCTGGTCGATAGTGCTGCAGGTTCACTGCGAATGGCACTAGACTCTATCGCCCCTCTAAAAAAGAAGAGAATTAAAGAAAAGAGACAAGCTCCCTGGTATAACTCCCAGACACGTGAGCTTAAGCAACACTCACGAAGGCTAGAAAGGACATGGCGGGCCACCAAAGTGGAAGAATCCCGTTTAATCTGGCAAGATAGTCTTAAAACCTATAGAAAGGCCCTCTGTAATGCCAGAGCCGCCTACTACTCCTCATTAATAGAAGAAAATAAAAGCAACCCTAGATTCCTTTTTAGCACAATAGCCAGGCTGACAAGGAGCCAGAACTCTATTGATCCTTGTGTTCCTTTAGAGCTCAGCAGTAACGACTTCATGAGCTTCTTTAATGATAAAATCCTAACTATTAGGGACAAAATTCAGCACCTCCTGCCCTCAACAGGGTCTGGTCCAACTTCAAAACTAGGAACCATAGAAACAGCTGTTAGACCTGATGTGTACTTGGACTGTTTTTCTCCAATTGATCTTGCTGAATTGACCTCAATAATCTCCTCATCTAGATCGTCAACATGTCTCCTAGACCCCATTCCTACTGGACTCCTTAAAGAGGTCCTGCCCCAAATTAACACGTCCTTACTGGATATGACAAATCAGTCTCTACTAACAGGCTATGTACCGCAGTCCTTTAAAGTAGCAGTAATTAAACCTCTCTTGAAAAAGCCTACTCTTGATTCAGGTGTGTTAGCTAACTATAGACCTATATCCAACCTTCCCTTTCTCTCCAAGATCCTGGAGAAAGTTGTAGCTAATCAGCTGTGTAATTTTCTAAACTCTAATAGTCTATTTGAGGATTTTCAGTCCGGTTTTAGAGCGAACCACAGCACAGAGACAGCACTGGTGAAGGTTACAAACGACCTCCTTATGGCATCAGACAGAGGACTTCTCTCTGTCCTGGTCTTGTTAGACCTGAGTGCCGCTTTCGACACCATTGACCATCACATCCTGTTACAGAGACTGGAACAGTTCATTGGTATAAAAGGAACTGCATTAAGCTGGTTTAAGTCCTATTTATTAGATCGATTTCAGTTTGTACATATTAATAACGAATCCTCTGTCCACACTAAGGTTAGACATGGAGTTCCACAAGGCTCAGTGCTTGGACCAATACTCTTTATCTTATATATGCTTCCTCTTGGTAATATTATCAGGAAGCACTCCATTCATTTCCACTGTTATGCAGATGATACACAATTATATTTATCAATAAAGCCAGATGAACACAATCAGTTGGTTAAACTTCAAATCTGCCTTAAGGACATAAAGTCCTGGATGAGCAGCAACTTTCTGCTGCTAAATTCAGATAAAACTGAAGTTATTTTGCTCGGCCCCAGACACCTCAGAGACAGCTTTTCCACTACCTTAACTGCTCTGGACGGCATTAATCTGGCCTCCAGCTCCACTGTGAGGAATCTGGGAGTCTTATTTGATCAGGATTTGTCCTTTAACTCCCACATTAAACAGATTTCTAGAACTGCCTTTTTCCATCTACGTAATATTGCCAAAATCAGGCCCATCATATCCACTGATGATGCAGAAAAATTAGTCCATGCATTTGTCACTTCTAGGTTGGACTATTGTAACTCCTTACTATCAGGCTGCCCCAATAAGTCGTTAAAGACTCTCCAGTTGGTCCAGAACGCTGCTGCTCGTGTTCTGACGAGAACTAAAAGAAGAGACCACATTTCTCCTGTACTGGCTTCTCTTCACTGGCTTCCAGTAAAATCTAGAATAGAGTTTAAAATCCTTCTCCTCACCTACAAGGCTCTTAAGGGTCAGGCCCCATCATATCTTAAAGATCTTATAGTACCGTACTACCCCACTAGAGCACTGCGCTCCCAGAATGCAGGTCTACTGGTGGTTCCTAAAGTCTCCAAAAGTAGTTCAGGAGGCAGAGCTTTCAGCTATCAGGCTCCTCTCCTGTGGAATCTCCTTCCAGTTTGGGTTCGGGGGGCAGACACCCTCTCTACATTTAAGAGTAGACTAAAAACCTTCCTTTTTGACAAAGCATATATTTAAGGGCTGGATCAGGCCTTAGACCAGCCCCTAGTTATGCTGCTATAGGCTCAGACTGCCGGGAGACTCCTATGGTGCACTGAGCTCCTCTATTCTCTCTCCTCCTCTTCCTCTCCATCGTTATGTCTCATGTCAGTCAAATGTCTGCCTCTAACTTGCTATCTTCCCCAGAGCGTTTCTGTGCTTTCTCATCTCTCAGGTTCCTGTGGATCCTGTGGATCCTGGTCCTGGCCCTGGCCCTGCTGATGTGGTTCTCTGGTTCCTGTGGGTCCTGGTCCCGGTCCCGCTGATGTGGTTCTCTGGTTCCTGTGGATCCTGGTCCTGGTTCTGCTGATGTGGTTCCCTGGTTCCTATGGATCCTGGTCCTGGTCCCGCTGATGTGGTTCTCCATCAGCCAATGGATGTGCGTCTGTCCAAGGCTACAGCCTGTCCGTCCTTGGGAGCTGGATCTCTCCTTCACTGTGGTGCTCCCGGAGGTTTCTCTTTTCCCACTGGGTTTTTTGAGTTTTTCCTTCCCGAAGAAGGAGGGTCATAAAGGGCAGGTGATGCCTCGGACTGATCCATCGGACTGATCCACTGGCCTCATCGACTGCTGGACTCTTTATTAGATTGTTTGTTCACTTACACTTGTTTATTTCAGTGAACTTTGTAAAGCACTATGAGACACTCTGTTGTGATATTGGGCTATACAAATAAAATTGAATTGAATTGAATTGAATTATGATGTGTTTACAGAAATGGCACATGGAGACTTGGGGATTGAAGATCCCCAAAGAGAAGAGAAAGAATAATAGAAGACAAATAAGATAAGATAAGATAAGATAAGATAAGATATTCCTTTATTTATCCCACAATGGGGAAATTTCAAGTCAGCAGCAGTTCTGATCAAATAATTATATTATTATATATTATTATCAATAAATATTCTATATTACATTTGTGTTGTCTTTGGTTATTGTTTATAACTTCTTTGAGTATTTTTATGATATGTGTGTGTGTATAGAATAGAGTGCAATAGAATTGTCTTTATTGTGTAACATTGTCAAAACAATATTAAGCAATGAGATCCAGCTTGGTAGCTCTGCTCTCCTGGCATCATGAAAGATAAAATACAAATAAGTAAAAAGATAGAAAATAAAAATAAGAAAATATAAAATGTACAGTAAAAACAGTGCAAATAGGTCAATAAGTAACAGTGGTGTGGAGGGTAGAAACTCTTCTTGGGTCTGTTTTTTTATTTGATATGTTTTATCAGAGGGGAGGGGTGAGAACGGGATGTCCAGGGTGAGTGGGGTGTCTTTTGCAATACTACTGGCCTTATTTTAAAGTTGTCCAGTGTAGGTGTCCTGGGTGGGGCACATGCTCCAGGTCTGTCGTCTGCAGTGCAGCTGGTGAAGCACACAGTGCAGCTGGAGGTAAGGAGGCTCTCCATAACTGACTAGTAGAAGTTGATCAGTAGGTGCTGAGTGAGGTGAGCTTGTTTTAACTTCCTGAAGAAGTTAATGGAAACTTGTTAAAATGCAACTGTTGCCCAGAGGCAACAGCGTACCATTATGGAAAATTGCATATGTTGCCTTGAGGCAACAGTGAACCATTATGGAATCACCATGGCAGCATGAAATTTTGGTAGTGTGTGTTTAGATATATATAATGTTCAAAGGCATACCATTCATCATCTTTTTTTTATCTTTACAATTAAACGAAGATTAATTTGATGTTGGTTGCAGTAAAGTAAAGTTCAGGCTAATGTCTATGAAGATTCTCAGTCATCCAGGTCATAGTTATTCCTGAGGAGTTGAGCAAAAGTCAACTGGACTTGTTGAAGGTACTTGAAGACGTTTCGCCTCCCATCCACTGAAGAAGCCTCTTGGATGGGAGGTGAAAAGTCTTCAAGTACCTTCAACAAGTCCAGTTGACTTTTGCTCAACTCCTAAGGAATAAAGTTCAGGCTATTACTATACTCTGTAGGCCAGAGTCTACTATTACACTGACCACTGGCCTATTTGGGTGGAGAAAAAGGGCCGATGCAAATACCCTGGATGTAAGGGTATAGTGAAAGTGCAGTGCACAAAGTGTGTGCTTCACTCCTGAAAACACACACTGAAAAAAACTGCTACATGGAGTTCCATAAGCACTGAGCAGCAACACCACAAATGATGGCAACACATGTCAGGAAAGACACAGGAGACTGACAGGAAACATGCATTGAAATGAAGCAGTGATGATCAAACACTGGAATTTGACACCAGTTTCTTGTTTTGCAAATGGTTATGATCTTTGTTTTGATAAGTAGTTTGTGTAAAGTTCAAAGAATTACGCTTGGACTCTTGGAGTCATTCATTTCAATGGGTTGTTCCACAATAGTACAATGTTGCCTACAGGCAACATTCAGACAAGAAACCCTTTAAAAGAGTTCCTTTTGTCATGCTTTTACATTTAAAATGACATGTATTGTAACCTGGTGAAGCAATTGAATAGTTTACACATGTTTATGAAATAAATGATGTTCAAATTGAAAAATAAAACATTATTTGTCACTTATGACCATTATGGTACAATGTTGCCTACAGGCAACGAACCCCCAAAACTTCCAAAAAATAAAAAATTTATAAAATTTCTTGTTTAGTCTATTTTAAGGAATAAAAACACTCAAAACAATTTTTTCCTAGCTGGCATCATGATGCGTACCATAGAGGGTTAAATATATTGAGACGACATTGTTATCTGGGTTAGCTCTGTGTTTAGCTGCCTGCAGGTGTTAGCTTTGCAGCACCGAAGGAAGACATAGTGGTTTTGGTGATACATTCAAATGTTTGGCGTTAGTGTAGCCAGGCTGTCGGGGCTGTGTTTGACTGGTTAGCGCGTTCTTTTTTGTGCTTTGTTTATGGGTTTAGCTGAAGAGAGAAGCGGTTTTTGCTAGCGGATAGCATGCCAATGCTAACGCTAACGCTAAGGCTAACTGTAGCACATTACAGTGGGGTCTTTGTCATTGCCGTTTCTTTACACTTTGTTGAACTGCTCCAGTAAAGTTGTTGATAGTAAATTAATGTGTGGAATTTAGTTATTATTACGTTCGTGTGACTGTGTCTTCATAGAGTCGGCTGACTGGAATTTACCGGAGCACAACTGGTGTTTGTGTGAGTGTGTGAGTGTGTGTGTGTGAGGCTGTGGCTGTGGCTGTGAGTGTGTGTGTGTGAGGCTGCGAGTGTGAGGGAGGCTGTGTGTGTGAGGGAGGCTGTGTGTGTGTGTGTGTGTGTGTGGCTGTGGCTGTGAGTGCGTGAGGCTGTGGCTGTGAGTGTGTGTGTGTGAGGCTGTGGCTGTGAGTGTGTGTGTGTGAGGCTGCGAGTGTGAGGGAGGCTGTGTGTGTGTGTGGCTGTGAGTGCGTGAGGCTGTGGCTGTGAGTGTGTGTGCGTGAGGCTGTGGCTGTGAGTGTGTGTGTGTGAGGCTGTGGCTGTGTGTGAGTGTGTGTGTGAGGCTGTGTGTGTTAGGGAGGCTGTGTGTGTGAGGGAGGCTGTGTGTGTGTGTGGCTGTGAGTGCGTGAGGCTGTGGCTGTGAGTGTGTGAGGCTGTGGCTGTGTGTGAGTGTGTGTGTGAGGCTGTGTGTGTGAGGGAGGCTGTGGCTGTGAGTGTGTGTGTCTGTGGCTATGAGTGAGTGTGTGAGTGTGAGGCTGTGGCTGTGTGTGAGTGTGTGTGTGAGGCTGTGTGTGTGAGGGAGGCTGTGTGTGTGTGTGGCTGTGAGTGCGTGTGGCTGTGAGTGCGTGAGGCTGTGGCTGTGTGTGTGAGGCTGTGGCTGTGTGTGAGTGTGTGTGTGAGGCTGTGTGTGTGTGTGGCTGTGAGTGTGTGAGGCTGTGTGTGTGAGGGAGGCTGTGTGTGTGTGTGGCTGTGAGTGCGTGAGGCTGTGAGTGTGTGAGGCTGTGGCTGTGAGTGTGTATGTGTGAGGCTGTGAGTGTGAGGGAGGCTGTGTGTGTGTGTGGCTGTGAGTGTGTGTGTGAGGCTGTGAGTGAGTGTGTGAGTGTGTGTGTGAGGCTGTGAGTGAGTGAGTGTGTGTGTGAGGCTGTGGCTGTGAGTGAGTGTGTGTGTGAGGCTGTGGCTGTGAGTGAGTGAGTGTGTGTGTGAGGCTGTGGCTGTGAGTGAGTGTGTGTGTGTGTGTGTGAGGCTGTGGCTGTGAGTGAGTGTGTGTGTGAGGCTGTGGCTGTGAGTGAGTGTGTGTGTGTGTGAGGTTGTGGCTGTGAGTGAGTGTGTGTGTGTGTGTGTGTGTGTGTGTGTGTGAGGCTGTGGCTGTGAGTGTGTGTGTGTGTGTGTGAGGCTGTGGCTGTGAGTGAGAGTGTGTGTGTGTGAGGCTGTGGCTGTGAGTGAGTGTGTGTGTGTGTGAGGCTGTGAGTGTGTGTGTGTGAGGCTGTGGCTGTGAGTGAGTGTGTGTGTGAGGCTGTAGCTGTGAGTGAGTGTGTGTGTGTGTGTGTGTGTGAGGCTGTGGCTGTGAGTGAGTGTGTGTGTGTGTGTGAGGCTGTGGCTGTGAGTGAGTGTGTGTGTGAGGCTGTGGCTGTGAGTGAGTGTGTGTATGTGTGAGGCTGTGAGTGTGTGTGTGTGTGAGGCTGTGGCTGTGAGTGAGTGTGTGTATGTGTGTGAGGCTGTGGCTGTGAGTGAGTGTGTGTGTGTGTGAGGCTGTGGCTGTGAGTGAGTGTGTGTGTGTGTGTGTGTGAGGCTGTGGCTGTGAGTGAGTGTGTGTGTGAGGCTGTGGCTGTGAGTGAGTGAGTGTGTGTGTGTGTGTGTGTGAGGCTGTGGCTGTGAGTGAGTGTGTGTGTGAGGCTGTGGCTGTGAGTGTGTGTGTGTGTGTGTGTGAGGCTGTGGCTGTGAGTGTGTGTGTGTGAGGCTGTGGCTGTGAGTGAGTGTGTGTGTGTGTGAGGCTGTGAGTGTGTGTGTGTGTGAGGCTGTGGCTGTGAGTGAGTGTGAGTGAGTGTGTGTGTGAGGCTGTGGCTGTGAGTGAGTGTGTGTGTGTGTGTGTGTGAGGCTGTGGCTGTGAGTGAGTGTGTGTGTGTGTGTGTGAGGCTGTGGCTGTGAGTGAGTGTGTGTGTGTGAGGCTGTGGCTGTGAGTGAGTGTGTGTGTGAGGCTGTGGCTGTGAGTGAGTGTGTGTGTGTGTGAGGCTGTGGCTGTGAGTGTGTGTGTGTGAGGCTGTGAGTGTGTGTGTGTGAGGCTGTGATTGTGTGTGTGTGAGGCTGTGGCTGTGAGTGAGTGTGTGTGTGAGGCTGTGGCTGTGAGTGAGTGTGTGTGTGTGTGAGGCTGTGGCTGTGAGTGAGTGTGTGTGTGAGGCTGTGGCTGTGGCTGTGAGTGAGTGTGTGTGTGTGTGTGAGGCTGTGATTGTGTGCGTGTGAGGCTGTGGCTGTGAGTGAGTGTGTGTGTGTGTGAGGCTGTGAGTGTGTGTGTGTGAGGCTGTGGCTGTGACTGAGTGTGTGTGTGTGTGTGTGAGGCTGTGGCTGTGAGTGTGTGTGTGTGAGGCTGTGGCTGTGAGTGAGTGTGTGTGTGTGAGGCTGTGGCTGTGAGTGAGTGAGTGTGTGTGTGAGGCTGTGGCTGTGGCTGTGAGTGAGTGTGTGTGTGTGTGTGAGGCTGTGGCTGTGAGTGTGTGTGTGTGTGAGGCTGTGGCTGTGAGTGAGTGTGTGTGTGAGGCTGTGGCTGTGAGTGAGTGTGTGTGTGTGTGTGAGGCTGTGGCTGTGAGTGAGTGTGTGTGTGTGTGTGAGGCTGTGGCTGTGAGTGAGTGTGTGTGAGGCTGTGGCTGTGAGTGAGTGTGTGTGTGAGGCTGTGAGTGAGTGTGTATGTGTGTGAGGCTGTGGCTGTGAGTGAGTGTGTGTGTGAGGCTGTGGCTGTGAGTGAGTGTGTGTGTGTGTGTGAGGCTGTGGCTGTGAGTGAGTGAGTGTGTGTGTGATGCTGTGGCTGTGAGTGAGTGTGTGTGTGAGGCTGTGGCTGTGAGTGAGTGTGTGTGTGTGTGTGTGTGAGGCTGTGGCTGTGAGTGAGTGTGTGTGTGAGGCTGTGGCTGTGAGTGAGTGTGTGTGTGTGTGTGAGGCTGTGGCTGTGAGTGTGTGTGTGTGAGGCTGTGAGTGCGTGAGGCTGTGGCTGTGAATGAATGTGTGCGTGAGGCTGTGGCTGTGACTGAGTGTGTGTGAGGCTGTGGCTGTGAGTGTGTGTGTGTGAGGCTGTGGCTGTGAGTGAGTGTGTGTGTGTGAGGCTGTGGCTGTGAGTGAGTGTGTGTGTGTGTGTGTGAGGCTGTGGCTGTGAGTGTGTGTGTGTGTGAGGCTGTGGCTGTGAGTGAGTGTGTGTGTGAGGCTGTGAGTGAGTGAGTGTGTGTGTGAGGCTGTGGCTGTGGGTGAGTGTGTGTGTGTGTGTGAGGCTGTGGCTGTGGGTGAGTGTGTGTGTGTGTGTGAGGCTGTGGCTGTGAGTGAGTGTGTGTGTGAGGCTGTGGCTGTGAGTGAGTGTGTGTGTGTGTGTGTGAGGCTGTGGCTGTGAGTGAGTGTGTGTGTGAGGCTGTGGCTGTGAGTAAGTGTGTGTGTGTGTGAGGCTGTGAGTGAGTGTGTGTGTGTGTGTGTGTGTGTGAGGCTGTGGCTGTGAGTGTGTGTGTGTGAGGCTGTGAGTGTGTGAGGCTGTGGCTGTGAGTGTGTGTGTGTGAGGCTGTGGCTGTGAGTGAATGTGTGTGAGGCTGTGGCTGGCTGTGTGTTTGTATGTGCTGTGAGTGTGACAGTGTTGCTTGGATGCATTGCATTGTTGTCTTTTGACTTTTTTTGAAGAAGCTCAACCAACGGTCACTGTTAAATTACCTGAATGCATCATGGTTTTTAGGAACAGATCTATTTTAAGTGCATTATAGAGTGTTTAATAATAAATGTGCACTGTGTGTAGTCACGTGCGTATTAATTTATCAAACTTATTTTTTTGGTAAATTCTCATTAAGTTAATGTAATACAGGATTAGGTTATTTTGGACTTGTTGGTCATTTTAAACAGCTTGTCATGTTCAACAGTAAGTGTTACTGTTCAGCAAGTTCATTCTGCACTGTTGTATAATTGTTTAAATTAACATGATATGTTGATGGAATACAAATCCGCATTAAAGCTTAACATGTTACATTTTACAAGTTATAATTTTATACTAGGTTTTGTAGAGCTTTGACAGTCACGTTGTATTTAATCACCACATTTTGTTTACTGTAACAGTGAACACTTGATTGAGTTTCTTGTAGTAAGGTGGTTCATATAACATTTTCAAGTAGCATCATAAGGTAGACATTGAATGCAATTTTGATAAGTACTTACATGTCAGTAATATTTATGGGAGTAAATTGTCTTTCTTCTCTTTCAGTTGAGCTAACCATCAGGAAGGCAAGACTGTGACTCATTGTATCATTTTCTTGGACGTCATTGGACGTCACATTGAAGCAATGTGAGTAAATTATTAATTGTATGGGTGTTATTAGTGATGTGCCTAAAGGGAACATGGGGAATGCCAAATCAACTGAGGGCTAATGATGTCATTTTTACTTTATTGACCCCCCCCATAAGGGGAAATTTGCACATTACACCAGTGTTGAGATGAGATGAGATAAGAAATTAGTAGTTAAAAGTTTAGTACAATATTTTGAGTATTTTGTTGACATTATGGAGTTTGTACAGTTGTCTTTTTTTTTTTCAGCTTAAGTCAAATGTTTTGTGTTAATCTAAAACAAAAAATACTGTTTTGTTTAATGTCACCTATTTTATATTTAAATGTAATCATTAATCATTCACTTTTCAATCAATCACTTTTCACATTTGTTTTTTTAGATGCCTCGTGGCAAGGCATATCGTTGCTCCCTGGCAGCCAAGAACAGACTGGCTGAGCGAGAGACGCCGCAAGTCACATTTGAGCAGTCCGATGCTACCCCTGCACGTATGTAGCCAGCCATTTTTCATTGATTGTTTTTATTATGTATGTAAATGTTTTTCCTGGCATTTTGTACAGTTTCGTTTCAGAAAAGGGTCCAGTTGTGTGGTTAATTTGTTACATGTAAAGAGTCTTACGTTGGGGACTTGTCTTTTTCTAAATAGGCAGGGGTACAGGACCTCGTCATCGTGTTAACAGATGGCCAATTTCACCATTGACTGGTCGCAGTCACAAATTGGTCATTCCTTCTGAGGTGCCAGACAAGAAGGTATTTATGATGTTCAATTTCTGAACGAAAAAACAGTGATGTACAGCGACTATTTTTTCCTATATTCCTAAGAAATCTTTTCTCTTGTTGTAGTTCGTTCTTCTTGTAGGTGACTCCCATCTGCGATCGCTTGCAGATGGGATTGTGCAGATGCCAGAGGGCAGGCTGTCCTTTGGTATCATGTCAACGTGTGGTGCTGCTGCGGATGACCTGAGGACGGAGCTCGTTAATGCTGTCGTCCCTCGGTGTCCTGATGCAGTGTGTCTTCTGGCACCCAGCAACAATCTGACGGCCAGCAGGACTGCTAGTGAGGCAGGGGCAGACTTCGCTAAGTTCCTTGCCAGTGCTTGCAGCCGATGGCCAAAAGTAGGCTTATTTTTTTGTTTTTTGCTATTGGTAGTATATTTTGTTATTTTGTGTTTTTTAGATGATTAATGTATAATTAATGAACATTTTTAAAAATCAATCAAATCATTTTTTTTAAAGGTGTACTTCATTGCACTCAAGTGCTTTTCTAATGAACATGTGGTATATTTTCAGGTGTTTGTGCTGGACTTTCCTCCGCGCCTACAGATGGAGGTGTTCTCACAGGAACCACCGCATTGCAGCACGAATGGGTATGTTTTTAAAAAGGGTTAATACACCTGCATGTTATATTTTGGGCAAACAGAGTAAATATAAGAATTTGATGAATATTGATCATGGTTTTATAATTAATAAAATGTGAAATACAATTATGTGGTCATTTTTTATTTTAGTATTTAATGTTTTCTCTTTTTAAGGGGTGAAGTACTTGTCTTCTTCTGAGCACTTTCTGTTGAACCACCTTGATCTGTGGAGCAGAGATGGCGTAAGTTGAATATAATGCTGGTAAATGGTAGTTGGTGTAAAATTCTTTTGTGTTATGTTCAGTTGGCATGGCAGACGTTATTAAATGTGTTCATAGACTTAACTTGAGGTTTTCATTTTGTAGATCCACTTGAGTGACACTGTTGGGATGCCAATTCTGGCCCAGTTGCTGTGGTCTGCATCCCATCAGTCACTCGAAACGGCCCCACCAAAGCCGCTGGCCCCTCCCAGGCCATGGACGCCTAGATTTGCTCCCAAGGTGGTTGTTAAAGGAGAGGAAGTGTCACCCCGTCCACCAGCAGACCCGTTTGCGTCGACAGTAGTTGGACAGGGCAAGAAGGTAAAGGGATTCTGGTCCGTACTCTGAATTCTTAACTGAGTTTTCAGAGTTTTTATCAGATTTAGTCCTCAGTGTGGACAAAGTGATTATAGTAGGTGACTTTAATATTCATGTGGATAATGATAATGATAGTCTTAGCACTGCTTTTGTCTCACTACTGGACTCAATTGGCTTCTCCCAGAGTGTAAATGAACCAACTCACTGTTTTAACCACACTCTTGACCTTGTTTTGGCTTATGGTGTTGAAATTGAACAGTTAACAGTCTTTCCACATAACTCTATTTTATCAGACCATTACCTGTTAACATTTGATTTCCTGTTACTGGACTATGCTCTATATGACAGAGAGGTCCTCACTAGATCCTTATCTGATAGTGCTGTTGCCAAATTTAAGGAGGTGATTCCTTCAGTATTTCAGCCAGTGTGTCCCTGTGCTGTGGATGACCCCCATGCTAATCTTAGCCCCTCCCAAATTGATTATCTGGTCGATAGTGCTGCAGGTTCACTGCGAATGGCACTAGACTCTATTGCCCCTCTAAAAAAGAAGAGAATTAAAGAAAAGAGACAAGCTCCCTGGTATAACTCCCAGACACGTGAGCTTAAGCAACACTCACGAAGGCTAGAAAGGACATGGCGGGCCACCAAAGTGGAAGAATCCCGTTTAATCTGGCAAGATAGTCTTAAAACCTATAGAAAGGCCCTCTGTAATGCCAGAGCCGCCTACTACTCCTCATTAATAGAAGAAAATAAAAGCAACCCTAGATTCCTTTTTAGCACAATAGCTAGGCTGACAAGGAGCCAGAACTCTATCGATCCTTGTGTTCCCTTAGAGCTCAACAGTAACGACTTCATGAGCTTCTTTAATGATAAAATCCTAACTATTAGGGACAAAATTCAACACCTCCTGCCCTTAACAGGGTCTGGTCCAACCTCAAACCTAGGAACCACAGAAACAGCAGTTACACCTGATGTATACTTGGACTGTTTTTCTCCAATTGATCTTGCTGAATTGACCTCAATAATCTCCTCATCTAGATTGTCAACATGTCTCCTAGACCCCATTCCTACTGGACTCCTTAAAGAGGTCCTGCCCCTAATTAACACGTCCTTACTGGATATGACAAATCAGTCTTTACTAACAGGCTATGTACCACAGTCCTTTAAAGTAGCAGTAATTAAACCTCTCCTGAAAAAGCCTACTCTTGATTCAGGTGTGTTAGCTAACTATAGACCTATATCCAACCTTCCCTTTCTCTCCAAGATCCTGGAGAAAGTTGTAGCCAATCAGCTGTGTAATTTTTTAAACTGTAATAGTCTATTTGAGGATTTTCAGTCAGGTTTTAGAGCGAACCACAGCACAGAGACACTGGTGAAGGTTACAAACGACCTCCTCATGGCATCAGACAGAGGACTTCTCTCTGTCCTGGTCTTGTTAGACCTGAGTGCTGCTTTCGACACCATCGACCATCACATCCTGTTACAGAGACTGGAACAGTTCATTGGTATAAAAGGAACTGCATTAAGCTGGTTTAAGTCCTTCTCCTCACCTACAAGGCTCTTAAGGGTCAGGCCCCATCATATCTTAAAGAGCTTATAGCCTCCTCCTCTTCCTCTCCATCGTTATGTCTCATGTCAGCCAAATGTCTGCCTCTAACTTGCTATCTTTCCCGGAGCGTTTCTGTGCTTTCTCATCTCTCAGGTTCCTGTGGATCCTGTGGATCCTGGTCCTGGCCCTGCTGATGTGGTTCTCTGGTTCCTGTGGGTCCTGGTCCCGGTCCCGCTGGTGTGGTTCTCTGGTTCCTGTGGATCCTGGTCCTGGTTCTGCTGATGTGGTTCCCTGGTTCCTATGGATCCTGGTCCTGGCCCCGCTGATGTGGTTCTCCACCAGCCAATGGATGTGTGTCTGTCCAAGGCTACAGCCTGTCCGTCCTTGGGAGCTGGATCTCTCCTTCATTGTGGTGCTCCCGGAGGTTTCTCTTTTCCCACTGGGTTTTTTGAGTTTTTCCTTCCCGAAGAAGGAGGGTCATAAAGGGCAGGTGATGCCTCGGACTGATCCATTGGCCTCATCGACTGCTGGACTCTTTATTAGATTGTTTGTTCGCTTACACGTGTTTATTTCAGTGAACTTTGTAAAGCACTATGAGACACTCTGTTGTGATATTGGGCTATACAAATAAAATTGAATTGAATTGAATTGAAAGTGATATGACATAAGCACTGTACATTGCTAATGTGTATATAAAGTAGTTTTTCCTTTTAATATATAATCTATGCTATTTGTCATTTCAGAGGTGTCAACCTGGACAACCTGAGGTGTCCTGTGTTGTACCGAAGAAGAAAAGGATGGTTCAGCATCAGGTTTGTTTGTTTTGAGTTGTAGAAGTAGGACATGTTGATTATATGTACATGAATTGTTTTTACAAATTCTTCTCTTTCTGCATTGTTATGAATTAGGTGCTGAGAGACTCTTCCATCCCGCCATCCAATGTCCTGTTTAGTGCTGCCATGTTGGATGCTATGGATAAAGTTGTTCCATCAGATTGCAGTTCTGTGGAATCAGTGGAGCCTGTTGCTTTTGCCACAAAGGTATTTTGCATATAAATTATATGTGGTGTTTAAGACATGTTCTTATTACTGACACATTCTAACAATAACTGTTAAGATGGCTCCAACAGACCTGTGGCCCAAATATGGATTTACAATGTGTATTTTCTTTTTATTCATTAGAAACCTAAGGTGGCCAAGCAGCAGAGATCAGTTGCCTCCAAGAGACGACCTGCTAAGCAACAGGTTTGGGTTTTTATCAGTGTGACTTAATCATTGAATTGTTTGAGTAGAGAAGCAGCAGTTACATTTTTACATAATCAAAAGGTGTTTGTTTTACAAATTCATTTTTATTGCATTAAAGTGTTTCTTTGCAGGTCGAGGTAACAGTGGTGTCTTAGAATTAAATTCTTATGTGTTGTATTTGCCCAATACTGTAACCATTTTATCTACTTAACTCAGACATTGTAATGACATTTGATCTTATTTTAATGTCATTCATAGTGTGTGTGTGTGTGTGTGTGTATGTAAGTAAATCAAACTTTGTTTGATTAAGAAAGTCATTCAATTTTTGTTTTGTTGTAGATGGAGGCGACATCTAGTACTTCCACAGAGCCATCCTGTGGAAGTGGTGAGATTGCGGCTGCATGCGTGGAGGTTGGTCTTGGTTGTGTAAAAGATGTTCTACAAATTTCCATAATGTGTTTGAATGTTGTTGTCAATGCAACATAAATTAGGAAAACACAGTTAAGTGTGTAATCTTGTTCAGTAGTAGTTTGGCTAGTGGTGCCTAAAGTCTACATGGCATTGAGTGTACCAATTTAAGTGGCGGCTAACATTTCATGTCATATAATTGCATTGTAAAACATTGTTCTTGTTTATGCTGTTTATTCAATTGTTCATTGTTTGTAGGTCGATGGAGCATCAGGTGTTGTGGAGGTGCCTGCAGAGCTGTCCCCTGCGAGTCCTGTTGACATGGCTGTGGAGGAGGATGGTTCCAAGACGCAGTGTACTACCGTATCCACCACAAGGCAGACTGATGCTACAGCACCACATGTTGCAGCTGAGCGAGATGACTGTAGTTCAGTCAGGGTTTGTATGAGTGTAAGTGGTTCGTTTCATCAGGGCAATAATCTATTTGAAAATGCAGGAGTTCAGTGTATGGCAGTAGGTCTGGCTAGTATAGCAAAACATTCAGGTGACAGTGTTTTCTTCTGGAGGACTAAAGATTTGGACACAGTTCTTTTTCTAGGTGACAGGTTGTATACGTATTTGAGTGATAACAACATGATCAGTGGAGGATCTGATCTGTTGTGTGTTCCTGATCTACCCAAGCAGGCAGTGATTGATGGACAGAGTTATCAGTTTAAGTATGGTGACTATGTAAGCGGGGATGTAAATGGTGTTGATGACCTTTTCATCCAGTCTGGTGCTTGCATGTCACTTAGGGATGGATTGAATTTCATGTTTGGTAAATATAGCACGTGTTTGTTCACTGTGAGTCGGAACATCATTTGTCAGAATGGACGGTACGCAGTGGTTGACTCTCATTCACGTGATGCTGCTGGAATGCCAGATGTAGATGGAAGTAGTGTTGTTGTATATTTTAGCTGTGTTGATGATCTGCATGATCATCTTTGTAATTTGACTGCATTGCTTGGTGCAAATGACACCATGTTTGAGATTGCTGGAGTTTGTGTTGTAGGCTCAGTTGAAACCAGCCCCAGGTCTGTGTGTTTAGGAGAGGGAAGCAGTGCAGGCTTTAATAAGATGCATGGATCTGCTGGTGTGGTTTTTGATTTAGTGGAAAGTAGTGTGCTGAGTAGCTTTGATAAAGGTATGATGGGTACAATTTCATTTGGAAGTTCAGCATCTGAAATGCTTGATGGAAGAGACATTGAAGTTAACTCAGTGATGCAACTTCCAGACAGTTACATTTTAACCCCATTAGTACAGAAGTTGCACAAAGTTTATGTAGACAGTTGAATGTAGAGTTTGAAAGATATGATTCACCCATGTCTGCAGTAGTTGGTTTGTTGGGAAGTCCTTGTAAGAATGAGACTATAGTGGCTGATGGTAATTGTTTCTTTAGAGCACTGTCTCAAGCTGTGAGTGGTACACAGAAGAACCACAGGAAAGTAAGGCTTGCTGTGGTTAAACAAATAGAAAACAATGCAGGAGATTATCAGAGTTTTTTGAGAAGTGAGTATTCCTCAGTGGTAGAGTACATAACCAAATCAAAAATGCGATATGTTGGCAGTTGGGCCACTGAGGTTGAAATACAAGCAGCAGCAGATAGTTTAGGAGTGAGTATTTATACGTATTGTGATGATCGTTGGCTGGAATATAGCAGCAAGGAAAGATGTTTGTCAAAGCAGGGGATCTATTTACAGAATTGTAATGGTAACCATTATGAAACAGTTGTTTGTGTTCTTCAGCCTAAAGTGCAGATGTGTTATGGTTATTGTAAAGGGAATACACTGTATTCTAGAGCATACAATATTAGACGGCAAAGTGTAGAGAAAAGGACAGTTTCAAATTCAGGTTTAGGGAGTAACGGAGTAGTTTGTATTGATGTATCGGATGGACAAACATTGAGTAAAGCAAATGTTAGTAATTACTGTTTTTCTAAGTATTTGAAAAGGAAACTGAACTTACAAACGAAAATGAGATCTCACTGTGTGCCATAGGGAAACAATTAAAGCAATGGTAAAAAAGAAATATCAGGCAAATGTATTGCTTAGGGAAAGAGTTAAAGAAAAGAAACGACAGAAATATCAGGAGAATGTGTTAGTTAGGGAAAGAGAAATGAGAAAAAGGACATATTGGGATAATGTGTTTCATAGACAGACACGTAAGGAAACTAGTGTAATGAAATATCAGAGTAATGTGTTGCATAAGCAGAAAGTGAAGGAAATGAGTAAAATTAAATACCAGAGTAATGTATTGCATAAGCAGAAAGTTAAAGAAATGAGTAAAAAGAAATATCATGGAAATCCAGAGCATAAGAAGCAGGTTCAAGTAGGTAACAAGTTGAGGATGCAACAGAGGAAAGAAAAGTCACAGCAGTTTGATTTTGTAATGGAGCAGTTTTTGGATCAAGTAAAAGACGAGCCAGATTTTGTGTGTTGTGTTTGCCATCGACTGTTATTTAGACATCAGGTTTTGAATTGTAAAAGGGATGATTATTACAAGAGGAAACAAGTGGCTTTAGTGGCAAATAAGTGTATTACTGAGGAGTATTTACACAACTGTAGTGATGACTGTATAATGCCATGTCAGTGGTTGGAGTCAGCTAGAGGTCAGTTGTGGATTTGCTACACATGTCATTATAAGATCAATAGAGGTGAACTGCCACCTGAGTCTGCAGTGAATAATTTGGGAGTTGATTTTGTTCCACCAGTATTGGCATGTCTTAATAGCTTAGAACAGCATTTAATTGCTTTAAACATTCCATTTATGAAAATGTTAGCATTACCTAAAGGTGGACAAAATGGAGTACATGGGCCAGTGACATGTGTGCCAGCTAATATTGTTCAGACTAATAATCTGCTGCCTCGTTCCAATATGGAAGGATCTTTGTTGCGTGTGAAATTAAAACGTAAATTGACTTACAAAGGGCATTATGAATATCAGTTTGTAGACACCTTGCACATTAGACAGGCATTGAAGCATTTAAAACCGACAAATGTACACTATAAAGACGTGCAGTTTAATGAGGGTTGGTTGAATGAATTTTGCAGGGAACAGAATGATGAGGTTTTAGTGAAGGACAGTAATGGTATTGTAATTGGTGAGGCTTCTACTGATGTTGTTGAAGATGAGCTTCTACATGACAGGCAGCAGCATTGCATGTTCCAGGATACATGTTTAATGCCTGTTGACATTGGTCAGGAAGCTCTTGATCAGTATTTTGATGGTGTTTTGAATGTGGCACCGGCAGAAGGGAACAATCCTGTTAGACTTCTTGGTGATCCGACAAATGAAGCGGTACTTTAATAACAGGGTTCTACATGCTGATGGCAGGTTTGCTCAGAATGTAGAGTATATATTTTATGCCCAATACATGTCGGAAATAGAACAGGTGAAATCCAGTGTATCGATTGCTTTACGGAAAGGAAAAGGAGGTTATACATCTCAAAAGTTTAGTGATAAGTGTTTGCAAGATGACAAGTCTAAAACAAAGAACAGAGAGAAACACATATTACCAAAGAGCACTTATTTACTTACCTGAGTGACTGAGTGAGCTGACTGTGTGACTGAGTGAACCTAGGAACAGGACCCAGTACACTGGACGGAGACTGGACACACATAATTACACCCTATAGCGTTAAGCCTTATTGGCTCAATGGAGGGACTGGAAGCTGGTGAAATGTCTCCCTCTGGCGGCCAAAGAGGGTAATTACCACTATAATCCCATCAGCCTTACAGCAGTACAGGCTAAAATGGAATCCACAAAGAAGGATATCTTTCATGAATTCTATTCATTTATGTATTTATTGCTTTTCTGTTTATGATTTTATGATTGTGTACATATGTGAGTAGCATGTTTTATGGAAACAGGATCCCTGTTCCTTTTATATACTTACCTTGCATGTTGTTTTATTGTGAGACACAGTCCTGTGTGCCATATCCCCTATGTTGTTGAATTAGAATTCAATATGACCATAGAATGTTTCAGGCCTTCTCAAATAAAGTTACTCTCTCCTCATGAGAGTGAACAGAATATGTCAATCTGACCTCCAGAATGTACCAGACAGACCTTGATTGTAGTGCTTTTGTTGTGCAAAACATATTCTGAAGTTTGATTATAGATACACGCCTTGCAACCAACATCCAACTGTTAGATTACCATAACATCACTACAGGAACGTGCTATCTGTGACGCACGAACCTAAACAGTTAATCAGAAATGGTTACGTACTTTATGATATCCAACAAGCATTTAAACATGAGATGTCTGGAAACAGAGACGGGACAGAGACGGGACAGGACACACCAGAGGGACACACACACGAGAGGGGGCTCCTCTGACCGGCCCCTCGGGGTCCGTCATGAGCCCAGCGCTGCGAGTACTTTACCTGTGACCTGTGACCAGAATAAACTGCTTGTGAGACCAGACTGAAAACCTCGGTTGAGTTCTTGAGCTGCCAATATAAGAACCTAACAATTGGTGCCGTGACCCGGATTGGCAGACTCTGAGATGGTGTCCTGTTGAGGACCCCTGGAGGGATTGGAGAGAAAACTTTTTCAGACAACTACAAGGCGCGCCTGAGATAATGGTAAGCAGAAAACCTTTTGAGATAGAATTTCTGCATATTGGCTATATTTAAATCAAAGTTGTCTGAATAATGTTGTCCCTCCAACCGCTAAAGTGTTAATCAAGCTGAGTACAGCAGAATTGCATTGAAATGTTGTTTGGTCACAAGTAAAGTGCAAAATCACATAGTCCCATGTGAGGGAAAAGAGAATAAGTGTCCAAGCACAGCTAATCTGACCTGATAAGGGACATAGAACTCACTGGGTAAATAACCATTGAGAGTTGTCTCCCAAAATTTTAGAGCAGGACATTTTGCTTTTCTCTCACTGTATATAAGTGTATATATTTTCCGGGTAGCTACCGATGCCGCAAGGGCGATGCCGCTGATGAGCGATGCCGCGATGCCACTGATGAGTGATGCCACTGATGAGAGTGAGGAATTTAAAAAAAAATATAAAATTAAAAACAAAAAAATAAATAAAAAATAAAAATAAATAAATGAGTAAATAAAATTAAAACAAACAAGGACACAGGGACAAGTTTGTTATTTTCCATGACAATGATATTGTAACTGAATAACGGGACACATAAACTAAGATGTCTCAGAGTCACTGTGAATTAAAACGAGTGATAAGACTGGGAGAAACCCCAGCAAACAAGCGCACAGACTAATAGAATCTGTGTAGAAGCTTCTTGTTTGGGTCCTCACTCGGGCATTAAGCCATTCACCGACTCTGTGGAAGCACGTATACAACTTTTTCACCATGTCACACAAAGCTGTCAGATATGGCAGCAAGGACAACAGCAGGGTACAACCCCTACAAACAAATGATCCACATAACCCCTGATGACAAGTCACAGAGGGAATTGTGTGTGCAGAACATTAAAGAACTACAGAGTAACTCTCTTCTCTGTTGCTGAACCCCTCTGCTTGGATGATGTTTTAACTGAATGAGGTGTCTGGCATTGATCAGTCACTACTGATTGGGGATCCCAACACCTGATCCAGGTCAACAAGCAGCTCTGTCGGGGCAATGGATTAGTAAGGGGACAATTTGGTTTGGGTGTTTCAGAATTACTGTGAATTAAAACGAGTGGTGAGACTGGGGGAAACCCTACCGATCAAGCACTAAGACTGGTAAGAGTCTGCGTGGAAGTTTCTTGATCAGGTCCACACTTGGGCACGGGGCACTGTGCCATTCACTGATTCTGTACAGATATGCATACAATATTTCACTATGTTAAAGCGAATGAATAAAGGCTAAAAACAAGCATGGAGAGATAAAGGACTGGACCTTAAGAGAGGTCAACAAGCTCAATCGGTTCCCACCCCTTTGGGAGGGACCCCACATGGTAGCAAAGGCTGCCTCACACTAAAGTGAGGACTGACAGACAAACTGAATGACTGGATCCATGAGACTCACTGTTCCCTGACACAAGGCCTAAAAAGACAGGACGTTGACTGAGGTTCAGACTGACTTAAGAACCTCTACACCTGACCTAAGACTCTACTACTGACCCTGATCCTGGGGACGACCTCCCACCACCACTATCACACCCAGAGAAGTACATTTAACCTTTATTAGAACTCACACACCCACATAGATGTAATTGACATTCTCAGAGGTGTGCCTAATGAATATAAATTAGCCGACATGTTAGCCGCTGGTTGTGAGTAATTTCTCTACTGGTGGGTCACTATAAACAAAAATGTGGAAATGATTAACTAAGTCCACTCTGATATACTACAAAAATGACCCTGGATTTTCTTTTAGCAGAAAGAGGTGGTGTTTGTACTTTATTTGATAAAACATTTGGCACATGAAAAACACTGATTAGCTCTATCTTTATCTAGTCTAGTCTAGTGGTTGCAGTAACTCTTTCAGTAACTCTGTGATTGCTGCTGTACTCCTTGCATCAGGCACCTCTAAAATGTATTACAGCTTCCATCAATGATAAATTTCCACCACCTCTTTATTAATTACTCCACTATTCTAATGAAGCTCTTCCACAGATTTCTCTCTCAGGATGAAGAGGATCCCGCCCTTGGCTGCACACACCATGAACTGCTAACGTTTAATACATACCCATATACAGCTATCCACACACTTAGAGGCGTGATACTTATAGATGTTACTGCTTATTGTGCTTTTAATCATATGGTTTAATCACTTTGTTTAGAAATTTCCACATGCACAGTGCAAGGAAGACTGCTTGCTGCTATTAACTGCAATTGAAGACCAGCTTACACATATTTGCCCACATATAGGTCACATTAATCTGCACTGCCTTTCCTACATATTGTATATTGATGTAGTAAAGGTATACCAAAAAGGGACGCCGACAAATCTCCCATGTAATTGTGCTGCTTTCTGATGTGGTTGGTTGTTTGCAGATTGGGGCCCTGCTAGACGACTCGCTGCTGAAGAATACAGTACAATACACACAACATTCCTACTTCTTATTGGATTGACATGATAAAATCATGTCAAAAGGGGAATTGTTGAATTAGAATTTAATATGACCATAGAATGTTTCAGGCCTTCTCAAATAAAGTTACTCTCTCCTCATGAGAGTGAACAGAATATGTCAATCTGACCTCCAGAATGTACCAGACAGACCTTGATTGTAGTGCTTTTGTTGTGCAAAACATATTCTGAAGTTTGATTATAGATACACGCCTTGCAACCAACATCCAACTGTTAGATTACCATAACATCACTACAGGAACGTGCTATCTGTGACGCACGAACCTAAACAGTTAATCAGAAATGGTTACGTACTTTATGATATCCAACAAGCATTTAAACATGAGATGTTTGGAAACAGAGACGGGACAGAGACGGGACAGGACACACCAGAGGGACACACACACAAGAGGGGGCTCCTCTGACCGGCCCCTCGGGGTCCGTCATGAGCCCAGCGCTGCGAGTACTTTACCTGTGACCTGTGACCAGAATAAACTGCTTGTGAGACCAGACTGAAAACCTCGGTTGAGTTCTTGAGCTGCCAATATAAGAACCTAACAACTGAGTTTACTGACCTGACTGTGTGACTGAGTGACTGACCAGACTGTGTGACTGACCTGACTGTGTGACTGACTGACCTGATTGAGTGACTGAACTGACTGTGTGACTGACCTGACTGTGAGACTGTGTGACTGACTGACCTGGCTGAGTGACTGACCTGATTGTGTGACTGAGTTGACTGTGTGACTGAGTGACGGGGCAACACTGGCTTCAGTAAGAGCACAGTTACCTTGTTAACCCCTTGAAGGTCCTCAGAAATAATCACGTTAAAGATCCTTACACACATAAATGTGTATGCATAAAAACAAGCCATAAAAATGTTAAAAATCTTTCTTTTTTTAAAATTTTTTTTAAATAGTTTTTTAGACCAGCATCAGCCCTAATCATACATATCAAATTTTAATTAGTTTTTTAAAAAATTAACCCTTAAATTGCCATGTTTTTGTCATGATGCGCATCATTTTATGGTCTAAAATACACAAAAAATACATGAAAAAAATTGAGAACTCTGAAAAATTCACCATCTTGCAAAATTATAAGCAATATACATGAAAAACTGATAAAATATGCTAAAAATAAAAATCATAACACACTAGAAAGTGCTGAAGACCCTCAAAGGGTTAAGAGAACCACCGGAGCAGGATGGCGTGCGGTATGTGTCGTCTCGGAGCTCCGTGCACTTCTGAGCCGGCAGCTCAGAGCTGTCGTCCTCACTTCCTCCTCTTCTTCAAATTCTTCCGCCAACTATGAATAAAGTCGCTATGTTACACCTGTTTCATCATTTCTTCATGTTGACTGTGCTAAACCAGGTGATGCTTAGGGATTTTGCCCAGACAACTAACGGCTGGAAAACCAGAAAAAAAAATACCGTATTTTATCGTAAGATTGTTCTGTAGCTTACTGTTATTATCTTGTTCTTTAAAAACGAAGGAAACGAAAACATTTAAAAAATTAAAAAATAAAGAACAGACAAGAAGGGGTTAAATAATTTACTATTATTAAAATATATATATATATTAAGTGTTAAAACATGTAAAAAGAGAAATTAATTAGGTTTAAAATACTTTCAATTGATTCTTGCCAGCAAAAAAAGGGTTAAACCGAAAGTGAAACTTATCTGGAGAGAAAATAACACTAACTCTAAAACTCCAAAAAAGGCAGGTATAAAAGGAGGCCAAGCTCCAAGGCATTCATTACAGCTCAAACCTTCAGAGAGACAACACGCATTCTCAGTTGGCCTTGCTCGTAATATTATTTGATAGACTGTGTTCCTAAAGCCTGAAGAAGACCTATTAAAGGTTGAAAGATTGCACCAGACACTGTTTTAGATTTAGGGATTAAAATTTGAAAACAAAAAAATTTAAATTTGGACATTTAAAAATTAAAAACAGTAAACATTTGAAAATTAAAAAACAAAAAAAACATTGGAATTTAAACCATTTAAACATCTAGAACATTTAAAAACAATTTAGAAATTTGTATCATTTAAGTTTTAATAATTTAATAAATAATTTGATTTCATTTAATAAACAAACAACTAAATAATAACAAATTGTCTATAATTCTGCAATGTCAGACTCCTTGTTCATGGAGGTGCTGAGGCCAATACAGAAGCACTCATGAGTTGTTTTGAAAGCTACAGCTCGGTAGAGGATTTTCTGACAGACGCCGACTTGAGAGTCCCACTCTTTTCGAGCAGGACCAACAGCAAGGACAACCTTGTCTCTGTCAAATATGACCTTGATGGAGTAGTGATAGAAATGAACCATTTGGCTGACCTTAAGGGCCGCATTCACTATATTACTCTCCCTTTCCTGGTAGGCGACACTCTCAGGAACCAGTATCATATGCTGAAGAAGCATGTGCCACTGACACATGCCAGTGATGCCACCAGAAAGGCTTTAACCAAGGTCTTTGGCCATACGTTTGCACATATGGATGGGGGCTATTACTTAACCCTGTCTGTGCTGCCACGGGACTTCAAAGCCCAGAGCCATCCATGCTTTGATCGCTTGGCAGCTCCTATTAAGGCAGCAACATCGATCAATGCAGTGACAGAGGCTTTTAAGAGACATCTTAAATCCCTAGGTTGCAAAGATCTGTCAAGGGCAACCATACAAAAGAACGGCCTCACGAACCTGGCTAAATTCAATGTTCTCCAAAAAGACCAAGCATTCATCCTCAAGCTCCTGGACAAAGCAGTGGCAGAGACTGACAATGATCCAGACACCAAGCTGGTTCTCACATTGTCACAGTTTGGCCAGAAAAGTACAGAGCAGCTGGTGGTTTCAGACTTGGTGGTTCCAACGGCCATAGACTGCATGTCAGTACATGCTGCACTGTCTGTTTGTCCAAGAAAAAAACAGAGGGGACTCCACCTGATGTGGTCTTGGGTTGGATTGGAAAAGGTGGTGGGTAACAGAGGCAAGCTGTACCCAGCTCTCGCACTCAGTGAGTGTGCCAACTTCCAGTCCAACCTGGACGGCAAGCCACTTGGTATTTGCAAGCCTCTACTAGATGTGTGTTGGGGGATGGAGAAGGAGGCCACCCTAAACTTCCTTCAGGTCTATACGGACTCTGCCCACACACACATGTCATGCTTGTACAAGCTCCCGGTGACTGGTGTGATTGTCACCTGCGGCCTGATGCACAGCCAGACGACAAAGGCCATGTACTCCCGTGCCCATGCATTCATGGACCACATGGATGACATGGAGTATAAGATTGTAAAGCCACTGGTGTGCAGGGTTGAAGAGGTCCTCCTCTTTCACAAGGTGCCCTCAGTGATTAATGTAAAGGACCTCTTCAATCAGCCAGCCCTTGCAGACCTTGTGGAGACACAGCCCATGATTGTCCCGTTCATCGACCGCCCAAATGGCATGGGACTTGGGACTGTGCTCCAGGAGTCGATGCATTTTTTGAATCAAACCTTAAGGGCTCAGTTTGACGCCAACAAAGGCAGTGGGGGATTCGACCCCGTGTGGAAAGCGTACCAGTGCGAGCTGGCACTAGAAGAAATTCTGCACGGTCGCCCCCTGTCTGTTGATGACGGCAAACTGTCAGTCAGCTTGGGGACATCGGCCAGCCACGCCAGTTCTGTCACTTATCAACGGGGCTTTATTGGCCTTTGTCCCCACAGCACTGCCACCTCTGAAATATGTCCTCCACCACTTACAAACTGGACAAGGGATGAAGGCCAACAGCTCCACATATCATGGATTTTTGAGCTCTCGGAGAAACTCAAGGGTTCAGAGTCTGTGATTGGAGCCGAGTTGGTCAAGGTCCTCCTACGAGACCTGTATAAGAGGAACAGCGACATCCCCCTCCACAAATTGAAGGCCAAGGATTGTGAAGAGCGGGTGTCAGGGGCAATGATGGTCACACACGAGAGGGGGCTCCTCTGACCGGCCCCTCGGGGTCTGTCATGAGCCCAGCGCTGCGATTACTTTACCTGTGACCTGTGACCAGAATAAACTGCTTGTGAGACCTGACTGAAAACCTCCGTTGAGTTCTTGAGCTGCCAATATAAGAACCTAACACTATAGCGTTAAGCCTTATTGGCTCAATGGAGGGACTTCCGGCCTCCACCCTGAGACACACACCAACACCTCCCCCAGGCCCAGACACACACCAACACCTCTCCCAGGCCCCGTGACCTCCAACCTGGCCCCTGAGACGCACACCAACACCTCCCCCAGGCCCCGTGACCTCCGGCCTTGACCCTGAGACGCACACCAACACATCTCCCAGGCCCCGTGACCTCCAGCCTGGACCCTGAGACGCACACCAACACCTCCCCCAGGCCCCGTGACCTCCAACCTGGCCCCTGAGACGCACACCAACACCTCCCCCAGGCCCCGTGACCCCCAGCCAGGCCCCCTTAACCCCAAGCCTGACCATAGCCCTCACACTCAGCCCCAGCAGGGAGGCCTCCAGTGGGGCTTTCAGCCCTGAGCTCAGCCCGCTCACCCCCAGGAGGGAGGCCTCCAGTGGGGCTTTCAGCCCTGAGCTCAGCCCGCTCACCCCCAGCAGGGAGGCCTCCAGTGGGGCTTTCGGCCTTGAGCTCAGCCCGCTCACCCCCAGCAGGGAGGCCTCCAGTGGGGCTTTCAGCCCTGACTTCAACCCGCTCACCCCCAGCAGGGAGACCTCCAGCCAGGTCCCTGATACACACACCAAAACCTCCCGCAGGCCCCGTGACCTCCAGCCGGGCCCCTGACTCACTCACTCTCACCCAGGCTCCAGCAAGCCTGCACGCACGCACCCACCCTGCCTCTGCTTCCTTGACTCTTGCTATCTCCACTCACCTCCACTCCCAGGAGCCTTGACCCCCAGCCGGGCTCTTGCTATCTCCACTCACCTCCACTCCCAGGAACCTTGCCCACCAGGCGGACCCGTGTACCCAAACTTAAGCACCCCTCCCACGATCCTAACAGCAGTATTGGCCGCCGCCAAAGTTTCGTGCCCCTGGTACTCCAATTGCAGTTTCGTGCCCCTGGTACTCCAATTGCAGTTTCGTGCCCCTGGTAATCCAATTGCAGTTTCGTGCCCCTGGTACTCCAATTGCAGTTTCGTGCCCCTGGTACTCCAATTGCAGTTTCG